>NW_027643504.1:0-50000 GCF_032717465.1 Coenobita brevimanus
CAGGTAATAAGCAAAATGAATCGCTAAGGAAGAGATGTTACTAAGCCTCCCATCGCACCCGTCTTATCCTGAGCCTTGGTAAATACGGCCCCCGGTAGACTACACCCCAGCATGAGGGTGTAGCGTGAAGACAATGGTGGCCGTCTGGATCTCATTGTATTGGTAATACTCAGACTAATGGAGCTTTTAACACAGCCAGGCAAAACAACGAGAGCCAGGTGGTGCCGGGACAGGTGAAGTGAGGGAGTCGGGGTGGTGAGAGGAAGGGGGAGGTGTGTGTGTGTGTGTGTGTGTGTGTGTGTGTGTGTGTGTGTGTGTGTGTGTGTGTGTGTGTGTGTGTGTGTGTGTGTGTGAGAGAGAGAGAGAGAGAGAGAGAATATCCGATGCATCCTCCAGCTCCTCACTCGATTTAATAAGACAGCTCCAGGAGGTCACTCAATTATTCATGTGACAAGGACTTGGAAGATGAGTTTTTTTTTCTCTCGTTTTTAACAAGGGCTGAGTATATTTGGTTCCTCTAACATCTTTAACCTCTAGCGCCCTAGTAGTGTAAAGACTGCTGAAGTGTGTGTGTGTGTGTGTGTGTGTGTGTGTGTGTGTGTGTGTAACTGTCTAGTTCCTAACTCTCTCTCTGTCTCCTACGACCCCTTCCCCCCTCTTCGACAGCGCTGAGGTGTAGGAGGGAAGGTGAAGCAAGGGCAAACGTCGCCAGCATCAGCAAAACACTCACACATACACACACACACACACACACACACACACACACACACACACACACACACACACAACCACCTTAAAGTCCAGTCATTTCAACAGACCACACTAACAAACACAAAACATCTTCACTAGACACAACCTGCCACTGTCTGCACTCCAGCAGACCACACTCGCAGGCATTCAACATCATCATCACACTTCATTAACATTCTCCTCTCGCCATAACATCTGCTTCTAGCCATTTCCCTAACAAGCACAGCCACAAAATACACGTAAACGGTTCAGAAATACGGATCTAGGTTACATACTCTCATAGTTTTGTTTTTTATTACCTTATTTTCAAAACTGTTTTCCGAATAACAGTGCACGATTTTTTTTTACTGCATACAAAACACGACATGCATACTATCTTGACACCTTCACTAAAACTACACCTTTTGATTGAAGTCTTGAAACCATCAGACAATTTTCATTATCAGTGACTTTCATAAACCTTTCACAAGTAGAGGGATCCTCGAAGCTGATTAGGGTCGGCAGGTGGTAGCAATATTAATGTAACAAAGACGTCAGCGTTGCGAAAAGGTTAATTATATCTTTAAAACATTTCTCGTCCTCTTGTACACGTTAACCCACACCAAGGACCTGAATGGGAATGTGTGGGTGTTGTCATCACTCTATATAACTTGAAAAGAATTTGTGTGTGTGTGTGTGTGTGTGTGTGTGTGTGTGTGTGTGTGTGTGTGTGTGTGTGTGTGTGTGTGTGTGTGTGTGTGTGTGTGTGTGTGTGTGTTGTATTTACCCATTCAACGCGAGGACCTATATGTCTTTTTTTCTGAACAGTTTTATTCAGGTTAAGAGATTCCTCCCTGTAAAACAATTAACTCTAAGCCCTTGGCCACCCCGTCTGGGATACATGGCGTCTGGCAATGAATGAATGAAAAAAAGAGATTCCTCGGCGTGAAGGGGTTAAGACTGGGAGAGCAAAGGTGTACGGAAGCAAAAAAAAATAAATAAATAAATAAAATAGAATCATACATAAAAAACCGTATTTCTTTATGCATGTCATCCACCAATGTACAAAATCTTCCTCTTCCCCCTCCCCCTCCTTCATAATCCTTCCCTCCACTCTCCTCCCTTATCCCAAGCCTAACAATCAACCGCCTAGCCTCGTCCCCTACGCTCCCTCCACCTCCACTACCACTCCTTCATCTTGACCAAATTTAGACTCGAAGAAGAAGTGATGCGGGAAGGACGAGGGGGAGGAGTGAGCAAGCCTGTCGTTTGTGTGATTCACTTACTTTCTCTCTCTCTCTCTCTCTCTCTCTCTCTCTCCTATATTCCGTAAACCCTTTGAATCTGCAGTAAATCCTTCTATTCATAGCAAGGTCGGACCACCTATTATGGGATGCTGAGACTGTGTGGCAAGTGTACCTATATAATTCTCTCTCTCTCTCTCGCTCCACACACACACACACACACACACACACACACACACACACACACGCACCACTACCACAATGGACACTCAGACAGAGCCAACATATCCCTTACACTACAGTACCCGAATACGCACACAACTAAACCACTCACGTACAGTTGCAGGCACACACACAGTTACACAGTCCGTCATGCATATACAGTACAGTAACACACACACACACACACACACACACACACACTGGGTCAGCAGCAGTCCTATCCTAGTCCTGTGATTCATCAAGCACGACCAACAAGCGGCAGATGAAGCAGGCAGGCAGGTAGGCAAGAGGGTGAGGATGCGGAAGATGAGGATGAGGATGAGGATAAGGAAGAAGAGAAGGACGAGGGCAAGAACGACGACGATGAGGAAGAGGAGGAAAAGCGAAGGGAGAAGATAGTGGCAAGATGTATGATGGAGAAGGAAGAGGCTTCACATGCGGGGATCAGGAAGAGGTGGAGGGCGGGGGGGACTAAGACAAGAGAGGAGGAGGTGAGGAGGTAGTCGGAGAAGAAAAGAGGAAGAGGTATTTGGAAGGATGAGGAAGTTTAAAGAAGGATGAAATGACTGATGGGAGTAAGAGGAAACCTGAAGGCAATGTGGAAAATGAAGGAGGAGGAGATATCTTGAAGAGAGGAGTATGAAGCAGGGGAAGGAGGGAGGGAAGAAATTGAAGATGGGAGGAAGATGAGATTAAAGGGAGAGGGTGAGGTCTGAAGATGGGAGAGAGAAGAGATAAGGGGTTGGGGGAAAGAGGAAATGGGAAACAGAAATGGAAAAAAAATCATGAAACAGAGAAGGACAAAAGACATGAGGTGGAGGAGAGGATGCAGGGAAAAACAGGAAGATACAGCAAATATAATTGTAGGCGGAGAACAGATCTAAAGAAGTGAGGAGGAAGGAATGAGTGAAGTGAAAAAAGTTAACCGAGGCAGCAGAGGCAAAGAAAAAACGGGAAAGGAGAACACTGAAGAAGGAAAGAAAATGCCAAGTCAAGAGGAGAACTAGTTTAATGAGGAAGAGGAAACGAGAAAGAAGATTAAAAGATTGAACAGTAAAAAGTAGGAACAGAAAAGGAAGAAGGAAAGAGTGAAGGGGAATAATTTTACGAGAGGAAGCAGAGGCACAGAGGTGGAGGAAGGAGAGGTCTGAAGAAGAAAGAAGCAGACTCAAGAGGAGAAAGTTTAAAGAAGGGGTGGGAGGTAGAAATAGGAGGAGGGGTAGAATAGGTAGTAGAGGGAAAAAAATGAAAGAAAAGCGAAATCAGAAGCAGAGACGTGAGGGAGGGAGCATAATTCTAAAAAGGGAAAGGAGACACAAGGCCAAGGGGAGAAAGTTTAAAGAAGAGATGGGAGGAAGAGCTAAGGGGAATGGAGGGGGAAGACTGCAGCACATCAGCACACTTGTTTTAAATTGGTGAGGACTGACAGACTCTCTGACGCAACTGAGTGCACACCAGTTATTTAGCAGACCCTGATGCAACACACTCGCTCATTCAACGCACTTTGCACACACGTAACCTTATTCAACACGACCTAATTTAACATGATACCTAGACCTAAATAAGCACGTAACCCAGTTCAATATGTAACTTACTTTTAACATGTATGCTTCAATATGTAACTCAGCTCAGCATTTACTGTAATCCAACTTAACAATTTAACATTAAGCCAAATGCAACATGTAACCCAGCTTTACACATTTCCCAATTTAACATGCAACACAATTCAACATACAAACTAATCTAACATGTAATCCAGTGTATATTAGGTAACTTAACTTCACACACAACTGGATTCAACATGTAACTCAACTTAACCTGTAGCTAATCCTAATTTAACAGCTGACTTAATTAACATGTATCTATTTTAATTTTGTATGTGGGCCAATTTAACATGCAACGTAATATACTCGTATTTTTGTAATTTACCATGTAACCCAATTCATGTTACCTACTCCAGCATGTACCCAAATTCAGCATGAAGCCTAACTCAAGATGTAACTCTAAGAATGAACTCAATTTAACGTGTAACCTTTACTAAACACTAAATCAAGTTCAATATGCAACTTAATTAAACCGAATTAAACATACAAACCATTTTAACATACTTTATATGAGATGCAAATATGCCCCTTCACTACAAGGTCTTGCCTAAGATGAAAAAGTTGTCAGTCCGCTACAAGAATATGAGATGGGTCACACAGCGGGGGAGTTACACATTTATTACATACATCTGCACCAGCTGCTTGGGTGGTATGTTCCCCTTAATCACAATGATCTACACGCACATAGAGGCGCGTTTATCTTCTTGCTTTATTACGGCCATTACTTGCTTTATTACATCCTCTTATGTCTACACTACTAACATCATTAATCATGATTATTTTAAGAGTAGATTTAGTCATCCCTTCAATGCTACGTCTTCTAAGTCAGATTCCTATTGCTGCTTGATGATAATATTAGGGCTTAGAAGGACCTCACGTATTTAACAAAGCCACAGTGTTAATCCCTTTTGTCCAACGGCTCTTTCCTAGGCTGAATGAAACCGTCTGGAGGCAGAAAGAATAAATTGACAAACATCGTACGGAAGGGCTCAAGACAAAAGAATGTTCCCACGTAAAAGACTTAGATACAGTCCCTTACTATTAAATATGTTCCCCAACTATTATTTAATACGCACCACAAGAATTACAGGTACAGTACATTAAAAAAATGGCTCGACATAAGACTTTTTGCCTACACACGGTACTGAACTATTATTTTTTAAAATCTGCTCCGCAAAATATTACCTTGATGCAATACACAGTAACAAATTATTTAGTCTGATATACTTTTACCGCAGAACACAGCATTACGTAGATCAAAATGTTCTCCCTGATGCGTTTCTGTTCTCACGCCTAATGCGCAGTATCTCCGGGTGTGTGTGCATACAACAAAACATGCACAAGTCGTGATGTTCAAGAAATTAAGAACAACTAAACCGCTAAATAAAAAGTCAGCCAGTTTATAACAAAAACAGACAGACGCAAGCATAATTTTATAGATAAATAAATACACGTATATACAAATAAACTGGTGTATGTAATATATATATATATATATATATATATAAAATATATATATATATATATATATATATATATATATATATATACATAATAATACAAAATACATATACAGTACATATATACATACAGTGCATAAATACAGATAGACAGGTAGCTACAGACAGACAGATATAGACATGAGAGAGAGAGAGAGAGAGAACATGGTTTGTATCCTACACATGGGTTATACACGCTGCAGGCAACATTACATAAGCAACCTACAAGTCCATAAACTTTAACATAAACCTCAAAACAACGCACATGCCTCAAACATGCTCTTAAGGACAAGCACAAATACACAATTACGGACATAAACATAAAACACGTAAAAAATCACGGAACTACATGCAAGCAGATAATAACACAAAAACAGCAACACTTTCGGTATAGAGAGTCACTTAAGTACACACACACACACACACACACACACACACACACACACACACACACACACACAGATTTCCATCTACGCAGCTGTGATGCGGAATACGTCTGTGCTGGGTCAATATTAGGCAGGTGACTCACACGACCCACCCACGCCCTCAGGCACGCGGGGTAGGGAAGGGGTTGATAGTAGGAAAGGGAATGAGGTAAGCAATACGGGCAGTAAGGCAAGGGAAATGCGGATACTGAGGGGAGAAAGTGAAGACAGGGAGTAAAGCATGCAGTAGGGGTGGTGGTAAAGCAGGAGGAGAGGTAAGCAGTAAGTATGACGTGAGGAAGGAGAACAGAATATCAAACACGAGAGCAAGTTTAGGTAGTGGCATGGTGGTAAGGTCAGGCATAAGGGATGGCAGTGAGATTAAACAATGGGGTGGTGGCGACAAAGTTGGGATGGCAGCGACGTGAGAAAGTAGGGGAGGAAATGAGGTTAGTTGGCAGAGTAGGCAGTAAGGTTGGTAATGAAGAAGTGTAGCGAGACGAGGTACTGAGGAAAAGTAGTTAAGGTAAGGAGTGAGGCAGACTGTGAGGCATGGAGTTCGGCAAGCAATGAAGGCAGGCAGCAGGGTAAGCAGTCAGGCAGAAAGTCGTGCTGACAGGGAGGCAGGGAGAGAGGCAGGCAGTGAAGGCAGACAGTAAGACAGGGAGTAACGACAGACAACGAATAAAGGGAGTAAGGCAAGCAGTACGGGAGAGAATGAAAACATCAAGACAAACATGAACTACAGAAGAAAAGCAAGGTTACGATACAGTGCTTCAGTACAGTTGACCGAAAAAAAAAAAAGTAAGCAGGACTGCAAGAAAGAGAGCAGACAAAGTATTCAGTATGGTGAGGCAGGGGAAACAAGCACTGGTGGCAAACGGTGAAGCTGGGCAGTAACAGTGAGGTAAGAAGTGGTGAGGAACTGAGAAGAGCAGGAGAGTGGGCACGCAACGTAAGCAATCACCTCCTTCAATATGGTGACGTGTACTTTGTTAATTTTGTTACCGCTTGGCAGTTTTATTCGGTCTAAGAAATAAATAGTAAGTGATGGGGTGAAGAGAACACAGACCTCCCAGAACACAAGCATGGCACAGAGGCTCGGTTGCGTGACATCATCGAGAAGTCCAATTAACCCGACACAATCGTGAAATTACCACATTTCTAAGACAATTAAGTTCCGTACTATCCCACTCCATCACTTCATCCAGAACAGGGTCAATAACATCCATGAATTCGTCCTAAATCCCATAATATCACAACTATTTCCCTACTTAGCTAAATGCGTTTGTCTGTATCAATAATTTTGCCTGGGCCTACATTCTCACACACACACACACACACACACACACTTCTCACTAACCCTCGTTATGACGCAAGCGGCACAGACTAACAAGGCTCCACAGACTCGCTAAACTGGGCAAAAGATGAGCAGGCCACCTGGGCACGGACGCACCCTGAAAACTTATGGCAGCAGTCACAAACTTTCTTGAAGCTAAATTGTGCTTAAAACTGCTTCTCCACTGTATACTTGTATCGTCAATATTACTCCTGCTCATAACTTTATCACTGAACTAAAGCAAAAAATATGAGCACACAAAATTTTCCGATAACAGTTCAAAATATGGATACTTGTTCATCGTCACTCTGGTGAAGTTATTTTATGAATACTTCCACTACACCTCCCGATCTGGGTTTAGACCTTGGCCTCACCTAACCTGACACACACTCAAATCTCCCTCACTCCACCTTCCTCTTACTCAGTTTTCCTCATCTCACCCAGAAAACTTACTTAATTAGCTCACTCACACCTGCATATCAATCAGCCTCCCTTACTCTACCTTCCTCTTATTCAGTCCGCCTCATCAGATCTAGAACACTCCCCTCAGCTGCTCACCCTCATCTGCGCATCTAACAGTCTATTTCTCTGCGTTTACAGTTTTCTCTCATAACCTATTTAGCCCGAGAACGTCATTTATATTTCATTCTACAGACCTTATTCAGTATACGGTAGATTTGCTGAACAGGAAGGCGTTAGAAATAGCGGCCATTAACCCCTTCATTACGAGGTCTTTCCTAAGTTTGACAAAATCGTCTGGAGATAAAACTTTCATTTACCCCTTCATCATGAGGCCTTTCCTATGCTGGATTAAATCGTCTAAAGATAGCAAGAATAAAGCAGAAAATACATCACGACAGCGAAAGGGTTGATCTCTCTCATACTCACAGAATCTGCCTTTTCACGTATCTCCTCATTCCTATTGCTTCTTTTGCCCTTCTTACCTGCCCGGCCTTAGCTAAATGAACGTCGCACTACCTTATTAATATCCGCCTCTTCACTTTCCACGTAATATTCACGTATCCCCTCCTGTATCCGGGTTATTCGAATCCCAGTTAAGTCTGACTACCATCCTTACACCTGGACAGTCCTATCAGTTCCTCATACTCTCCCTCAGTCTGGTCTACTTTATTCGCCCGAGGTAATATTCTCTCTCTCTCTCTCTCTCTCTCTGTATAAGTTTTTAATATTATGGCCGGACCACCTCACTGGGATCGTAAAAGGTTTGTTTAGTTTCTCTCTCTCTCTCTCTCTCTCTCTCTCTCGTTTATTTAATCTGACGTATATTTTTCAGTATTTTTATTTTTATTTCATGCATTTGCCAATTTTATTCAACTGGCTTTGGTAACTGCTGGAACAGGACAAGGTTTCAAGTGCTGACTCACTGAACCTAAATTCCCATCAAATATAATCTTGCAGCATCTATGTCAATTTTATTTTTCTCTCATACGTGTTATCTACCACATAATGTTTTTTTCTTTTCATAATATCTAACAAGTGATTACGGGTTCTTTAATTTACAAATGTCTATGCTAACACGGACTCTTATCAAGACTCAACCCTCATCCACAGAACTCCACCCTCCCTTCATCCCTCCCTTCGTCGCCCACAGGCTTCTCCGCCTCACTCCGGCATTTCCCTCTCCTGTCCCTCTGTTCCCATGTCTCTTCCTTGCTATCTTGCAGACTTATCTTTCTCCTTCCTATCCATTTTCTTTTTCCTTTCTGCTTCACTTCACTCCTTTCTCTCCCCCTGCCTCGATCCTCTTGCCTCTAACCTAACCAATTGTTTCCTCTGCCTTCCTAACTTTTATCTCTAACTTGCCTCCTCTGTGCCTCTCCCTTATCTCTACTTCTCTTACTCCTCCTATGTCTCTCTACCTTTCCTTGTCTCTGTTTCCCCTCTCCATTCTGACCTCGTTTCTACTACAATCCTGCATCTCTGCTTTACGTTCCCCATCTGTACCTCACTCCTCCAGCCTCACCTCTTTCTACCTCTTTCCCATTATCCATTAAACTTTTCTTTCTACCTCTCTCGCTCCTAACTCCTTACCATATTTCTCTCCCTCCTGATTCCTAACCATACCACTCTCCCTCCTGCTTCCCAACATACCTCTCTCCCTCCTACTTCCTAACCATACCTCTCTCTCTCTCTCTCTCTCTCTCTCTCTCTCTCTCTCATCCACGCAAATGTTATGCCAGCAAACTTCCCCTTCCTGCCCACCTCCGCTTCATACATCACCTGGCAGGTCACCCGGTCTCACACACTAAGATTAACCCTCCTTCTTTTCATCTCAAGTCCTCTCATTGGGATTTTTTTTTCCCCTTGCACTGGACCCTGTTCTTACGCAAGCTTTTCCACTCTCCGTTCTTTCCTCGGTATCTCTCTCTCTCTTCTGGTGATGAGATTGCCTTGCACTTTTTTCCTAATAAATCTTCCTCCTGCTGCATCCTTCATCATGCGATTTTGGAGAGATCGTATTTTGCGAGTGCCAGAGTTGGAGAGTATTTCATGTCTGCGCCACAGTCAGATACGCTTACATAATTCAAAGAAGTTGATGGTGAGAAGGCAAATTATTCCTAATCTATCCCCACCTCGAGAAAGAAGTCAGGAAGATGATGATATTCTTGAAAGTAGTATTTCTTTAGGACAGTAATGAGGGGGAAGTGAAGACTAAAGCTCACCCTTTCAATTAGGAAAGTCTGCTTCCTAAATGAATAAAATTGCTTGTCGGTATCCACACTATAATGAACCCCTTCAATACGATGTCTACTAGATTTAATTAGTGCAACTACCAGGAGATTTTATTCAACTTATGACATCTCAAAACTCTTCACCTTAAGTGGAACTGCCGAGACAGACAAAGAAAGAGACAGACGGAAGCAGAGACTAACAGAGAGACAGAGGCACAGGCAGAGGAAGATTTAGAGAGAGAGAGATTGGATCAGTTACAAGGACAGGGAAAACTGAGGAGAGGAAATCAGGTAAGGAGAAGGGTAGAAAGACCGAGAGAGAGACTGAGACAGAGAGAAGGAGGCAGAGACAGAGAACATGATGCAGAGGTGAGTGCATGCAACTGAATGAGGTAAACGTGAGAGGATGCGGGGTTTGGAAGTGGAGGAAATGGAACGATTCTTTCAGTCCAAAATGGAAGAGGCTGAAAGAGTGCGTAGGATGGGAGCAAGAAAGAGGAAGGAGAAAATAAGTTACATAATGACCAAGTGTAAGATGGTGAATTGAAGTAGGAAATGCAAATGTGGAAGACAGGAAGACAAAAGATTATTAATGAGAAGCAGTGGAAAATAGTGATTTGAAAGCAGGAAATGCATACATGAAAGGCAAGACAATGCTTGATAGTGTCCTGGTAACAACACAGACGTCAGGCAGTGAAATCTGAACAGTGATAGCGAGGTAAACAAAGAATATTTACACTCCCACTATATTTTGCATTCTGAAGTAAGGCGAAGAGCTGTGAAATACAACACTTTCTGTTCAAATTTTAACAATTGAACAGAAGACAGAGCTGTGAAATAACTATGCACCTCACATTTCAAGAAATATATTATATTTTAACTTTTTTTTTAGCATAAACATATATTTTGGATACTCAGAACTATCATACACGCTGAAATGTATGGGGAAATATTGTTTGGTTTCAGTTTCATGGATGGGAGAGAGTTCGTTACCTTTCTGTTTGATTTAGTTCAGGAAGACAGCTGTTCAGGAGAGGAGCATAAACACCCCAGAGAGAGAGAGAGAGAGAGAGAGAGAGAGAGAGAGAGAGAGAGAGAGCACAAAAACCAAACACAAAACAGCCAACGAGAACTACAACACTGTGGAAAAAAAGAGAAAGAAAAAGGAACTCGAGAGCATAAAAACATGTAAGCCTTCAACAGAATACCTTGGGCAATTTTGTGCTGTCTGGACATTGCTACACCTCACGCTGCCCTTGGGTGGGAAAGGAGGTCCGGATGATGATGATGATGATGCTAATATTGTTGGCAGGAGTAAAAAAATCATCGTCAGGTCCTCTCTCACCACACTCTTCCACATTAGTCATTACACTGCACTGTCCCCTTCCCATATCGTACTTGGGCCATAAGTGACATGCATCAACATTGTCAAGATGTCATAGTGTACGAATGATTGGAGGTGGGGCTATGTCTGCTGAGATGGAACTACGTGTGTGAGGTGAGGTTGGAGTTACGTAGGTGGCGATAGGGCTACGTGTGTAGGTTTGGATATGTAAAGGAGTGGGTGTTTTGTGTGGAGGGATGGCGTGTGTCCTTAAAGCGGAACACCAGATACAGAAAATACATGGAACACGAAGCACAGACACACACACACACACACACACACACACACACACACACACACACACACACAAAACCACGTCCACCTCCTGCGATACTTGACTTTGGAAGGACCGACCAACAAAAGACTGCAATGCATAAACCACTTTGACAATGCAGTAAATTTAGGCGTTTCGACAGGGACCAAGACTTTTGCGAGAGAGTGAAATAGGGAGAGAAAGACTGAAGCCAAAACGTAGGTCACAGAATCAGATGGGAGGAGGGGGTTGTGTTTATAACGTTTTATGAGTCTTATTTTAGGCCAGTCTCGCCTAACTTATCCATATTTGCTGGAACTGAACCCTGCCTAACCTCGAATGACCTAATTCAACCTAAAATAACCCAAACCAATCTAACAACCTCACCTAACCCAGTCTAATTGTATTTAACCTCACTATCTCACATAACCTCTCCATACCTAACCTAACTAATTCTGACGCAGCCTAACCGCATCTAACCCTACCTAATCCTACCCAGTCTCACTTAACCATACCATACCCGACCTAACCCAACTCAGTCAAGCCTAAAATGACCTAATCCAACCGAACCTAACCCAGCCTAACCCAACCAAATAAAACCCAACCCAAAACCTATCAAAACCGACGTATTCTAAAGCAATCTAACCTAATCCGTCTATATCTAGTCGAACTGAAGCCAACCCAACCAAAAATTACCTAATCAGACCAAACCCTGCCCAAAGTGACCTAACCTAACTTTCGATCGGCTATATATTCGTTAAGAAATTTTGCTGCCTGAAAGTCTACGGATGTCACATTCCAAGTTTCGCCTGTTCTGTGTACATAAGTTTGTGTGTTTGTGTGTGTGTTTATTTAGGAGTGTCTGAGATGTGTACTACAGGGAAAAATTTACACTTTCTCTCTCTCTCTCTCTCTCTCTCGTGTTAAAAAATTGGGTACACAATCGGCACGATGCGTCCTTCTAATGTAGTACAGACAAAAAACGAGAGAGAGAGAGAGAGAGAGAGAGAGAGAGAGAGAATCCTCCCGTAGATAATTAGGTCCAACTGCTAGTGTTGTGTTGAATGGAAGAGGCAGTACATAACAGCCCTCCCTCCCGCCCTCCTTCCTGCCTCCTGTTTATAATCCTCTGTTGTTTTTTCTATTGTTTTGGCCCACTGTTACGGTCAAAACAAAAGACAATGACCAGAAATGACTCCCGTAGTGTCCAACGCTCTGTCAGATAGAGGAGACAATCAAGGCAATCAACACAGCCTGATCTCCTGCCCTCCTTGTTGTCTTTTGTTTTTAAGGCCCTACTGTTTTTCGTATAGTGTTTTTCTGGCCCAGTGGTGCTTTTTCCTGTACATTGCTTTGGTGTGTGTTTTGTAATGTGGCCTAAAACTTGAGTCCCTTCCCACTCTGTCTGAGGTTTAAGTGACTGGATGTGTTTTGTTCCTATTTCTGTCTGCATCCTCGTACTCTCTCTCTCTCTCTCTCTCTCTCTCTCTCTCTCTCTCACACACACACACACACACACACACACACAAGGATAGGATACTTTTCTTAAGTGGGCGAATCGAGTGAGAACACAATACTTCAGCTAAAATTTGGTATCAATAAGTAAAACTCTTGCCCAGTATGGCTTGTAAAATTGCCCTGCTTTGAGGAACACCAAAGCATTGTCTCCTTTCCAGCTATTGAACTCTCTCTCTCTCTCTCTCTCTCTCTGTCTCTCTCTCTGTCTCTCTCTGTCTGTCTGTCTGTCTGTCTGTCTCTCTCTCTCTCTCTCTTTTCCCATAGAGCCAAGTATAGCCGAGAAACACCCAAAGCTTTTCCGCTAGACAAGAACAGAGCATCATTATTTTTTCTCTGCTCAGCTGTTGTGCCGGTCATGGCATGTCGTGGCTTTCTTAAGGGTTATATCAAGACCTGCCACTTCAAGCAGACCCTCTTAACTAAATAAAATCGTCTGGAAATAGCTAGAATAATAAAATGTCAGGGAATAAGAGGGTTAATACTCAGACAATATTTTCAGCTCTGGAAAGAAGTAAACACATGACACCATAGCCTAAGTACGGGTCACTGAGCATAAAAGGGCACTGGGGTTGAGGTGTGTGTGTGTGTGTGTGTGTGTGTGTGTGTGTGTGTGTGTGTGTGAAAGTGTAGTTGTGTAACAGTACTATACAGCCAGACACAAAAACTTCACCCAATATTTCACCTCATCTCTTCTACTTTTTACTTCCCTCTGTTGCCTAATATTCCTAAGCTGGGAGAGGCTTCGTATGCTTCTCCCCCCAATCATTCCCTCTGATACAATACAGGAAAGTGACGGATTTCCCCCACACACACCCTCTCTCTCTCTCTCTCTCTCTCTCTCTCTCTCTCTAAGTGTTAAGTGGGAGCAGCAGAATACCAGGCAGAACTTTCATGTCTCTTAAGTGTACCTCGTTTCATTGTTGTTGTTGTGATATTTGCCTCACAACATGGTGAGGACACGGGCAAACATAAAGCCCGTCAGAGAAGTGGCATAAAGTAGCTCTCAAACGAGAGCATAGCGGTGACAAAAACTGCAAGACGAAGCAGCAAGGCAGGACAAGATCAGGCGTGGCTCAGCAGTTACGAGAGCAGTCTGGTGGCGATATAGTTGACGAGGGCAGCACGTGGTGGATCAAACCCGATGCCCTCACGGATGGCGGCTTCCTCAGATGGAGAGAGGGAGTTGAAGATGTATGCCTCACGGATCTTCTGATACAAAGTCTGGTAGACGAGAGGCAGTGTATCTTCGTCGTTGATCGGATCCGTGAGGCAGCAGAGTAGCTCTTCCAGGTCCGCATCCGTGCGGGCATCGAGATCACGAGTCCCTGAGAGTGGTGGAAGGAGGGCCTCGATCCGGCGAGCAACGGAGGAGGGGTCGCTCTTGGTCTTTCCCCCTTTCTTCTTTTGTTTCTTCCTCTTCTCCTTAGGTGGAGGGGGTGAAGAAGAGAGAGCGATGGCGGCAGGCGGTGGTGAAGGTGGAAGAGGCTCCTCCACTTCGTCAGGAGCAGATGGAGAGGGCACGGAGGAGGGCTCCGCTGCTTCCAGATGTACTAGAGGGACGGGGACGAGACACGCTCCTCCTCAGCTCCTGACGAAGGGAGGTGGACCTCCACTACAGTCTCCCCATGCTCAATATCCATGGCCTGTGACGGTTCCGGGTCGGTGATCGAAGGTTCATTGGTGGTGGCGCCACCACAGCCGTTTTCGCGGTGTCGTGCGAGGTGGTGGTGGCTGCTGTCGCCGGGTCTGACGCTCCTGACGAGGGGGGAGACGAGGATCGCGGGTGAAGCTTCGGGGAATAGCAAGGCGTGGAAGGCCGTTCTCCTCAAAGATCTGAGGAAGGAGAACAGCCAGAACCGCCTTGCTACCCCCACTAAAAGCCTCAGCCGTCGCGATACACATCACAACGAGTGTGTTTGTGTTGCCAGCACTTCCAGGACCCTTTGGCTGGCGTCTCTGGGCAGGGTGACGCCGCCGTGCACGGGCAGAGCCTTGCACAGCAACACCACCCGGCCCAGTGACGTCCTTAGCCTCGGGACCCTTGGAAGCCTGTACAACACGAAACTCCACCGTCTCTCCCTCGGCAAGTGAGCGCTGGAAATGCCGTGGATTTGGTGCAACGATCCCAGAAGCGTGCACGAAAACATCAGCGCCAGTGTCCCGGCGTTTGATGAAACCGTAACACGATCTCACGTTGAACCAATTCACGGTTCCCTGGATGGAAGTGGCTCCTGGCGGCACGGATCTGCTGTTTGGTGCCCCCCTCAACGGGTCGCAGGCACGAGCAGAGTCGCTGGAAGTCTCGGGCATAGTGACGACTGGCCAGGCCAAGCTATGCAAGAGGAGTGCTCGTTTCATTCACTGTCCTAGAATTCGAGGATTGAGGGTGTGCGGTGTGGCTAATGTGGTACACAACCCTTTCACTACGAGTACTGTAATCTTATTCGTGCAATCTCCAGACGATTTTATCCAGCTTAAAGGGGATTTGTCGAACTGGAGGGGTTATATCTAGCCTTCATTAACCCCTTCGCCACTAAGGGTCTTTTCCAAGTTTAAAATCGTCTTGAGAGAGAGACAGACAGACAGACAGAGACAGAGACAGACAGAGAGACAGAAATAGACAGACAGAATTAAAATAAAACTGTGTCATCGGACTGAAGGAGTTAACCAGTTTCTATGACCAACGCCAGACGATTTTATTCAGCCGTGGAAGAAGGAACTGCGGCTAAACGGTGGAAAACTATCTCTTATAAACTTTTTTTTTTCCTTTTCCGTGATAACAAATTTAACCCTTTCAATTCGGCGGGGTATTTTTTTATGCATTCGTGCTGGAGAGCAGATTTGACTAGTAACCAAGGAGACTCATTTCTACCTCTTAACTGAGGCCCACTGAATTTCACGCAACCACGACTTAGCATTCTCTTTGTGGGAGTGGTCTGGTTCCGTCAGATGAAAACAAACAGACTATAATAACAAGAATAAACTTAAAAAGAATGGACATCACCGGGATTCAAGGCATTAACCCGGGAAGATTTCACTCAGTAGCGGGAAATTCGCACGTGTAGTAACAACGTGACTGAATCTGGCACCTCCCCGGACTCCCAGATACGATAGGATCACGTCTTTTCCGTTTTATTCTCGCTGGGCAGAAGAGAGCGAGGTGGAGGGGTGCTGTCAGGTGAACCCGTCTGACCTACGCTGAATACGTGGTTAGAAAGTCTCCATTAACCCCTTCTATATGCAAGCGTTTTTCAGTGTCGGTATATCGACCAGAAAGTCTCTATTAATCCCATCTATATGCAAACGTTATTCGGTATCTGTAAATTTGTTAGAAGGCCCCCATTAATCCTTTCTATATACAAACGTTTCTCGGCATCGGTATCTTCTTATCACCCACACGTTTTCATTCAGCTTAGACCAGGCCTCTTCTAATTTGTCTTCGAGTATTATAGTAAGATACCTGAATCTAGGAAAGGGTGGCTACAAATCTATCGTCTCCAGGTCATTCTATCCTTTGCCATCCCGCTTCCTTCTCTCCAGTTTACACCCTCCTCACTCATCTACCTCTCCACCCGACCCCTCCATCTCATCCTCGGTTTCTCCCACCCCCTCCACCTTCACCCCACTCACATACTCTCCTAGTCAGTCTCGCATTCTCCATTCTCTCTAAAAACACCAGCACATCCACAGCGCCACCACAACGTTCCATATCTTCTTTTTTGTGCCACTCTGTCTGCAGTAGTGAAGGAAATAATGCTCAGGCTGATGGGATTAAGGCCTGTATTCTCGTCGGTTAAGGTGGCTCCCTGACACCTTATCCATAGCGAATTATTTTCCATAGTGTGCCTTACTACTCTCCTGTATATTGCGTATATCTTTTAAACACCATCATGGAAGGCAAAAATAACATGCAAGGAATTATTAATGAGATGCAAGCAAAAATAAACCGGTAAGGAAAAGGTGTTAGGGAGCTTACTTACCTGACGAGAATACGCAACTAAAAAGATTATTCCGAATCCCAACTGATGCCAAACTCGAGGATGGACAGATGAACCCCCTGACCGTGATATGTTCCCTCCGCTAAGTATAAGGGTATGATGTTTGCCTCAGTGGAATACCTAGGTGAGTCCATGGCAGCGAGAAAAAGATACACACACACACACACACACACACACACACACACACACACACACACACACACACACACACTTAGGTCTGCTTGATCAACTCTCTGACCCTGGGGAGGCAATTTGCAATAAGCTCTCTTGGCGTACAACAATTACGCCAAGAGAGCTTAATGCAAATTGCCTCCCTCACCTCCCCCAACTCATCAACCTACTATACAGACGGCTCTGTGAATAACAATATAGCAGGTGCGGCAGTCGTATGCCGAGAACACTCATTTGGCCTGCGTGTATCAGATGGAGCCTCTACACTCCAGACTGAATTAATTGCAATTCTTACCGCCATGGATGATGCCCTAGACATCAACCCAACATCCCATACAATCATCCATACAGACTCCGCCAGCGCAATACAAACGCTAAGAAAACAGGAGCCGTCTGATAACACTCATTTAATTACTGACATAATTGCCACCGCGCAAGAAATACGAGATGCTGGCGGAACTATAACAATTAATTGGATACCCAGCCATGTAGGTATCAAAGGGAATGAATTGGCAGACCAACTAGCCAAAGAAGCCACGGAATATTCACACGTTCAGGTTGACATAACACCGAGCCTCACTCAGATCAAAAGAACAATTAAAATGCAGGCAGCAACAATCAACCGCTCAGAACACGAGCATCAAGTCCAGGCGGGCTCCCCTTCTGCAATATGGTATGCTGCCGCTACAAAATATGAGCCAATAAATGCTATTAACAAATTCAAAAGCAGAACACTTAAAAATATACGACGCCTCCGCCTGGGATATAAGTGTAAAGCTCATATACTCACAAATGAGGCACAACCCAGCACGTGTGAAAACTGCAACACTGATACCCCATTCCCGTTTCTCCACTATATTCTCAGCTGCCGAAACACCAATAAATTTAACAGACCTGTCAATCTCCCCAACCCAGATACGCCCCGCATAAATACGGCAGCCAGCCCCGAGGAGACACTTAAACAAGCAGCTGCTGCAGTGATTGCTAATACACCCATAACAACCCTAGCAAACATCACTGCACACTTCCCCCCACCCTTTTAAAATCACTCAGTCAAGCAGCCACAACTGTCTCAGTCACAATGCCCCCTTCCATACGGTTCAGGTACCGTTAATCCCCGCTAATCCCCGCGCCTAACGGTCACCTGGTCACCTGTTCCATTATACCCTCCCACTCTAAAATCACTCGTGTGTTTGTGCCTGCATGCGCGGATGTTTTTATACATCAACGTGTGCAGGCATATGATGCACCTGTGAGCTATATTTATAAAAAAAAAAAAAGCCATACAGAACCACCACGGTGGTTTCTTCCCCCTCAAATACAGCCCACACAACCAACTAAGAAATCCAGTCAAAAATCCACTGACTGGGCTAATGTAAGGCCCGGCCCTCCCTCTTCTTCATTCCTCAATATTTTCTTCCAGTTTTATTCAACACAGGACAGACTTATAGAACAGGAAGAGATGACCCCTCCAGTACGACAGACCTTTCCTATGCTGAATAAAATCGTCTGGTAACAACAAGAATAAACAGGACGTCACCTGGATGCTGCAGCCAGGATTCAGTATTAAAATTGAAAGCGCAAATGTAAAGACAAGCTCCCTATTGGTTACGACAATTTTTGAAATACCTGATGAGGATAGGACACGTCTCACCTTTCCGTACCTGCAGTGAGGGATGTGGGCTAATCACCTTTAATTACAGGTGTCCCTTTAATTACCGTCAAATCATAGGACAGTACTTGACTTCCCCTTCGCGTTCCCAATTACAATACAATGGTCATGATCCTCTTTAACCAGAATTTACGTTTTTTACGCTGCTTTATTTTCTAACATAAAGCCTCTCCTACTGAAGGGATTATTCCAGCTGAAAAAAGCGAGAAACAAACAACAACTTTCCTAATAACATCCAGTAAGAGGCCGAGGTGCAATACACGCAATAAATCGCTGAGAAAAGGGAGCTCCGAAGTCTACACTGCAACCTGTAATATGGAACAAAAGGCGACACCACACTTACAAGCACACCAGGGAAATATACCGTAACAAGGGCTATACTGTAGACTAATGATGGTGGATTTTGGCTCGTACGCTACCACTGTCATTCAGAGTACCGTGAACTGGAATGTAGGTGACCGCGAAAAGCTTTTATTCGAGGTCATCCTTCCTAAGCTGAATAAAATCGTCTGGCGGTAACAAGAAGGAAAATTGAAGTGATGTTCTCGGAATGGTTATGACGGAGACTATATTGCTCTAGGGTAGAAGGGCAAACTAATCTTTGCTCATCTATCTATCTTTCAATCTATCTAGGGTATAAGGAGAGATAGAGATTACCTTCCACTTTACGATGTGAGAAATGGAGCCTTCTCTCTCTCTCTCTCTCTCTCTCTCTCTCTCTCTCTCTCTCTCTCTCTCTCCACCAGCCAGATAATATGATGTGCTCGTCCGTGCCAAGTAAAGACAAACAGCCGGGAGAAGGCCGGCCACCTGCACCACTAGGGTACTTTTTACGAGTTATTTTTAGAAGTTTAATTTATAGTTACCTTAAATCTCTCTGCTTCACATATTTAAACTGTGGTGAAAGCTGTTTTCCAGTGGTACCAGATATCTGCCAAAACAAAGACAAATGCTGCAGAAAATAAGGGCCACAAATTTACCCTTGCCCTCTCGGATACGTTGTACGCCTAGTGACTGGACACTATAACTCGATCACGCTATCTCAGTCATCTCTCCTTTACTACCTTTTAAAGTTACAGACCGAGGAGAAAAGTTGACTTTTTGCCTTGCAACAGGTTGCCGTCATCACCAAGAACTAACACAAGCAATAACGAACCCTTATCATCAGTATTTCTGGCCAGTACTAGCAAAATCAAAGTGGTTCCGTGCAAGTCTCACCGTTCCCATCATCACCCAAGGACAGTACTAACACAGTACCTTGCTTTAAGCTCACATCATCAATATACTACGTTGCAATACAGGAAGGTTAAAATCTCAGAGTGGTGTGGTACGGGACAGCCAAAGTTTGCCCACATTCCCTACCGGTTGTGGCAATGTGGGCTGTTACATGAACTATTTCTATGTGATAGCAATATGAAGTATACAAGAAAAGAGTATGGGAAGGAAGGATATTCCCTGTCTCTGGGGAGGAAAGAGAAATACGCAAGATACGACGCAATGCTGGCTGAGAAATTCCGATGAACTCTTGGTCATGGCTGTGCAGAATCAAATCATCAGTCATTATCATCATCATACACACGACCAGATTAAAGTGCTATGGCCAAATACCTTGCAACTAGCTATGGGTCGACTTAATACCACATTGCTATAGGTCCACATCATCATTATATCATCATCATCATCATCATCACCATCATCATACTATCATCGACAATTTCAAAGCACACTACCTTGCAATTGGCTGTGGGTCGAGTTGAGACCACTTGTCAATGGGGTCAGCGTTGATTAGCCTGGCCATAGCCGCCTCCATCAGTGTCACCAGCCCAGTCTCGGGGTCGGCGCTCCACTGGCCTGCCTGTAGACCCCCGCCACCGCCACCATCTCCCTCAGTCTGGAAAAAGTAAGTTAAGAAATCGGTGGTCTGTACAGGTAACTAAGTAACCTCCTCCCCCCTCCTCTCTCTCTCTCTCTCTCTCTCTCTCTCTCTCTCTCTCTCTAACCACTTGAAATTACAGCCCCCGGATAACATCAAAAGTAGCAGGGCACTACAGGGGCAGCGGTCCTTTTGTGAACATCTAATGGGGTAAGTTGAACCACAGAACTAAGCCCATGATGGCAAGCGGTTTATTTACACTAATACCCCTCAGTGTAGTCATCATTTAAGAGACCAAGAACACTGAATTATGGGATATTTACACTACACTCTCTTGTCCTTCATCTCACTGAATTGGGCCACTCATAACTTATATTCTATGCTGTGGTTGAATGAAATCTGGCAAGGCGGTGATAAAGAGTAGAAGCTCCTTGATTACTAGTTACATCAGCCTTACAATGTGA
The DNA here is from genome assembly GCF_032717465.1 of Coenobita brevimanus. NCBI lineage: Eukaryota > Metazoa > Arthropoda > Malacostraca > Decapoda > Coenobitidae > Coenobita > Coenobita brevimanus. Next base: position 21,089 of record NW_027643504.1, read on the forward strand.
CAACCTCTGGCCATCTACTGAGCTGAAGGTACCACGGATCTTGGTCATGTTTAACCCCTTATCGTATACTCAGAAATATACTACAAATTCCCTTCCACATATTCCCATTCAACATCACTCTTAACTCCATCACCTTTAAGTATTGTCTGTTTCATATTAGAGTTACAGTTACATGCGAAGGAGTTATGATAATGGAATATGGACAGGTATGGAAATGTGTAAGAATATGGGCAGGTGTGGAAAGGTGTAGGAATATGGGCAGGTATGGAGAGGTGTAGGAATATGGGCAGGTATGGAGAGGTGTAGGAATATGTGCAGGTGTGGAAAGGTGTAGGAATATGGGCAGGTGTGGAAAGGTGTAGGAATATGGGCAGGTGTGGAAAGGTGTAGGAATATGGGCAGGTGTGGAAAGGTGTAGGAATTTTGGCAGGTGTGGAAAGGTGTAGAAATAAGGGGCAGGTATGACTCGTGGCCATTGTGATACTAATTTGGAAGGCAGTGAATCGTGCCCTAGTGACTAGTTTCGTACGGGCAAATAATTGAAAGTTATGTCAACACCTCAATGCCTGCGTCACCCTTCTCTCTTATTTCAGAACAATTGTGGCAAATGAGAGTGACCAGTGACAGCAACAATGACTGGTGGTGGTGTGGTGTGGTGTGGTGTTGTGTGGTGTGGTGTGGTGGTGGTGGGGGGGGGGATCATTATTTAAAAAGTAGTGACGAGGGGGAAGAGGGAAATATAGAAAAGAGGTGATAGGGAAGGAAGGAAATAAGGAGGGAAGAGGGTGAGAGGAGAGTTGGAAAGTAGGGACATTTGGAGATAAGGGGAGAAAAGGAGAGAAAGTTAGCAGGGAAATATAGAAAGAATGAGAGAGACGTAGGGGGGAGGGGAGAGAAGAAGGAGAGAAGGAGGGGTAGGGAAGCAAAGAAATGTTTCGGTAAGACAAAGAGAGCGAGAGTTTGAGAAGGTGAACATGATAATTGAAGAGATGGTGAAGGAAGGAAATACGGGGAGAAGAGGGAGAGAAGGAGAGATAGGGAAACAGGGAAATATGGAGAAAATGAGTGAGAGGGCGAGGTAAGACAGAAAGAAAACAGGACAGAAGAGGAAGGAAAGGAGAAGTAAGGAAGGAGAAAACAATGGTAAGAAGAGGGAGTGAAGAAGGTAGGAAAGCAGTGAAATAAGAGGAAGAGAACGAACGGTTGGTTAGGAGAGGAATGAGGAGACAGACAGGGAAGGAGGAAATTATGGAGAGGAGTGATAAAGAAGGAAATACAAAGAGAGGAGAGTGAAATGAGGAGAATAGTGTCACAAAAACAAATATTAAGAGAAGACAGTCAGAATGAGAGGTACGGAAGGAAGGAAATAGTGAGAGATGTGAAAAATAAGGACAGACTCAAATGACACGGCAAATACAAAGCGTTCAGAGAGTGCATACCTCCGCTAACGCCAATATAATTTATGATTTCTTGTATCTGGATCCGGATCCACCTCAAAATATAATAAACTCCTCCTTGACCCACAGCCCACCTATCCACCAAACAGAGAAGCAAACTGATATAGCATTTTCCAAGTTCGATGGCAGAGACAGATATGTAGAGAGGAGGGAAAGAATGAAAGGTATGGAAGGAGGGAAATAAGGAGACAAGAGAGAGAAACCTAGAGATACCAAAGTGACACAGCAACAAACACGAGGGTGACAGTTGGAGCCCCTGTGTTACACAAACGTTTTTTATCCCACCGTCGTGCTGGGCCAGGTAGCGGACCAACTATGCTCTTTTTACTCTAACTTGGCCAAAAACTGCCATCTATCCATCGTGAATGCCGAGCGGGAACAGTAAATTAACGCTAGAATGTTATGCTGGTCACGTACATTGTTATGGAAAGGACGTGTTGTTGGGCCATAGCACTGTCTTTTTCGGCCACTGACCTACACGAAATCAAGCTGCAAAAGGACTAAAATCTGGGAGCATATTTATCACTTACCTCACACGTTCCAGCTATCATTGCCCACGCTATGACACTCTCTTACCTGGAGAGGAGAAGGAGGGATTGAGAGTTGTTTGTATAACCGAGCATTGGTAGGCCTTAAACACGCATTTTCGTTGCCTCTCTTCACACAGGTGCTCAACGAAGGTAGCACATAATAGCTTGTTAGATGGTCATGGTTGTTATAGGATCCCATTACGTTAACCAATTATATTTAGTGACGAAGGCAGCTCAAGGTGGTCCCCATTAGGAATTACCTTCCATCTATTAAGGTATAGCCCGTGGATATAAGACTAGAGGCTGAGAGGGGCAGGAGGAGAGGGGGAAGGTGTTGGGGTGTGGGAAGAGTAAATATATTGGGTGCAAATCATCATCATCATGACAAAGTTGATAAAGGCCTGAAGATGCAAGTTCTTTTTTTTCTGGGGGTGGAACTACAGATTACTATTCTGTAGTAGCAGTAGCAGTGCACACACACACACACACACACACACACACACACACACACACACACACACACACACACACACACACACACACACACACACTCTCTCTCTCTCTCTCTCTCTCTAACATCTGGTCCACTCTCCAACTTTCACTTCTGGACACAACAAGAGGACGAGACAAGGCTGATTTGGGGAAGGTGAGCGAAAGTGAGGCAGGATGATGGGTGAAAGTGAGGCAGGGTGGGAGGGAGGGAGGTAGGAAGTGAGGGAGGGAGAGAAGCAGAGTGGGAGGTAGGGAGGGAGGGAGTGAAGAAGGTAGGAAGGAGGAGGAAGGGAGGGAAGAAGGCGAAGATGTTGTTGTGGGGAAGGATGGTTTTGAAATGGAGACAGGGAGGAAGAGAGGTAGGAGGAATGGCTGAAGAGGAGGTAGTGAGATAGGGAGGGATTTAGGGAGGGAAAGAAGTAGGAATGGTAGGCGGAAGGTTGCAAAGAGGGAGGCAGAGGGGGCGGACGAGAGGATGACAGCGAAGGAAGGAGGTAATATGGGACAGGGAGAGAAAGGCGGTAAAAAATCTAATACTGAAAACTGATGAATGCTCGATAAGGGATGCAGTTGAATGTTTCTTTAAAAATTTGTTTTAAATTATTACTAATGCGAAGTCTTTATTCTTCTGCAATTTTAATATTACCGGTACCCTTTCACACACACACACACACACTCACACACACACACACACACACACACACACACACACACACACACACACACACACACACACACACACACACACACACACACATATATACTATCTATCTATAGCCCAACGCCTCACTCCCGTATGGGGTAGCCACAAATTTCCTCTCTGTCACCCTGTCCCCTACCATTTAGCTGCCTTCCCTCCAACTAACATCACCCTCTTTCATATATTTCTCCACTCTAACCCTCCATCTCATCGTCGATCTCCCTTTCCCCCCTCCACCTCACTCGCATACATTCTTCTAGTCGATATCTCATTCTCCTTCCACGTATATACACTGGTAGGTATATAATGATGTTAGTCCATACATCTGACAGACTGAATATAAAACAGTATGGATATTTTCTCTTGTTTTCAGAGCTGCCTCCGTGTATGATCAAGGAAGAAGAGCGTTAAACAAAAGCCTCCTTCACTCCCAGGCACATACTTCTTATACAACATCCCTGTCAAGCCATCACCCTCATATCTGGACAAGAGATCAATCCAGCGTGGGCGCGGACGTTAGAAGTGTGTGTAGTGGTATGTCTTTACACGTGTTATCAGTGCTGTACCCTGATGAGCTTCTCACGATGACTATACAGACTCATGCAATTACTGCCACTATGCAATGCCAGGGTGAGAGCAGTCCATAAAAATATCTATCTATCTATCTATTGCCAGACGCCATAATCCCGTACGGGGTGGCCATTTGACTCTGAGTTACCGGTACTTGTTTTACAGGGAGGGGCACTAACCCTCCACAAACCCACTTGACACGTAGGGAGCAAGTATGGTTTGGTTATATGGTTACCACCCAGCGTTGTAAATGGTTTCTTGGCTTACAGGAAACCATTTGGTCCATAAAAAATATATATATTGTTAATTACTCTAGGAAACAGCCCCGGAAACAATGACTAATACCTAAATGAATAAATAAAATAATGGTGAGTGAATGGGAGTGTGGCACATTCAACTGGGCAAACTTTGATTAATATCTATATCATTTTTTTTTTTAATCTGAACCCTATCCCCCACTTTGGAGTGGGAAAGGAGATGATGATGATGATGATGATGATGATGATGATGATGGTGATGATGATGATAAATGACTAGCTGACTACCTTCCAGTTCACTTTATTCTGTTGGAAGGGTGGAGGGAGGGGGGGCAGGCTAATCGTCTCCCACTCCCCTCTTGGTTGTGCCCACGACTTGATATTATATGGAACAACGATGTGGATTATTTTTTACTATATGCATGTAAAGTCATTTGGGGTATGAACCACTGTCGACCCATTCTCCTTAACATCAATACCGCATAATTCTTTTTCTTTTTTCGGACGTTGGCACAGAGACGGGATTTCCTGCCAGTACAGATCATATGAAGGAATATATAAGTGCGGGGAAAGCGACCCCATTCAGCACACGATCGGACCCAGACAGTTACCCACACTCAGCAAGATTACCCCACGTACGCCTGTCATCCATATTGAGATAAAATTGCCCACCTATTAACAGATGATTTCCAAATGGCTCGGTTGTGAATAAATGTGTGTGTGTGTGTGTGTGTGTGTGTGTGTGTGTGTGTGTGTGTGTGTGTGTGTGTGTGTGTGTGTGTGTGTGTGTGTGTGTGTGTGTGTGTGTGTGTATGTGTGTGTGTGTGTTTATAATGCTTGTACGTGTTTGGAGTTCTGAACTGTGCTGGTGAGAGCCTTCACGTGGTGGCACTGATATAACCAAGCTGCTTCGCTGCCCGGGTTATACAGTACAAACGTCCCTCCTGTCCCTCCCTATACTCCCAAAAGAAGCTGGTGAGGTGTAGGAGGACAACTTCAGCGGAAACGGTGGAAAATTTGAGGAAACTTGGAGGAAAGTAGGAGGAAAGAGAGAGAAGAGAAGAGGAAAGGGAAAACCACTTAGTAGGTCCTTGAAGGGTGACGCGACTGGATGAGAAAGAAGAGAGAAGAAACTGAAATGAAACTGGGAGAAAACTGGGAGGAAAGTGGGAGGACACTGGAAGGAAACTGAGAGGAAAGGAGGAGGAAACGAGGAGGAAACTGGAAGGAAAGTATGGGGAAGATTGGATGAAAGTGAGAGGAAACTTGGAGGAAAGACGATGAAGAGAAGGGAGAAGTAACTAGTTGGCCAGAGAGAAGGAAGGAAGCTGTGAGGCACCATATAAGGTTGCCTAACCAGTTAAGTATAAATAATATTGCATTTACAGAACCAGTCACAAATGCACAGCCGTCTGGGCATCGGGAAAGTACTTAATATTCAGGTATCCAAGTTTCAGAACCACCTCTTAGTGGTAGCTGGTGACTATCATCCTCCACTCACTTGATGTAGTGCCGCCTCCTCCTTCTTTTACCATTATCATTCTTTTTCTGTGTCTGTCCCTTTCTCTTCCTATTTCTCCCGCCTCTCCTGTCACCTTTTATTGCTCTTCTTTCCTAGACCGTATAAATTTTAAAAGTAAAATGAGATTATTGTTTATATTGTGGAAGCATAGATTTCTCTCCTAGAGAGTCTTTGTGTGTGTGTGTGTGTGTGTGTGTGTGTGTGTGTGTGTGTGTGTGTGTGTGTGTGTTTCATCTTTAGTACAAAGTTATGGTTGCATGAAATTCGTTGAGCCTTAGTTAAGAGGCATGAAAGAGTCTCCTTGGTTACTAGTCAAATCAACCCTTGAGTCTGACTACACCTGACCACGAACCGAGTTCAGTGACGCCACAGATCGTTGTCAGGTAAAAATCGCCGTATATACCATAAACATACATTATATCCCATGCCTTAGTACACTCGCCCTCAACTCCTCTCTCTCTCTCTCTCTCTCTCTCGCTCGCTCTCTCTCTCTCGCACTGGAGAGTGGAATTAACTAACCCATATGAGCAGCCACAAGCAGCACTAGAATCAGCATCAAAGCTTATTTATGTGCAGTAAAATCGTCCGTAAATCAGGCTGGCGCAATATAAGCATCTGTTAAAGCCAGCCAACGCTTCAACGATACGACCTCCAAAATAGGCAGCGGTCGATCTAAATAGGGAGTAAAGGAATCAATGGCCTATGTATACTAAAATAGTTATAGAGTAGGTATTACGAGATTAGAGTTCATTTAGTTTACTCTCTCTAGACAGAAAGACAGACAGACAGACAGATAGATAAATGGATAGATACATAGATAGACAGATGGATAGATGAGTAGACAGATAGACAGATAGGTAGACACAGACAGATATAGATACTATGTAAAATTCTGGAGTTGCTTATCACCTACTTGGGAGACAAATAATCTGAGCACATTAGCACACCTGGAGGTTAATCAGGAACCGGTCCAACGATCATGCCAGGAGTGAGAGGGAGTGGTGATTGGGGGAGGTGTGAGAGTGATGGAGGGAGGGAGTAGGTGTGAGTGACAGACGGGGAGGAGGCACGTATAGGAGTGATGGAGTGAGAGGTGGCAGGTGTGCGAGTGATGGAGGGGGAGAAGGCAGGTGTGGGAGTGATGGAAAGAGAGAAGGAGAAAGAGAGGGAGAAGGTAGGGGGAGAAGGCAAGTGTGAGAGTGATGGAGGGGGAGAAGGCAAGTGTGAGAGTGACGGAGGAAGAGGAAGCATGTGCGAGTGTAACGGAGGTAAAAATATTAGGATGTTGAGAGAGACAGAGAAGAAGTGGAAGTGATGGTTCAGAAAGGGAATTAGGTAGAGGTGTAATGAAAAGCACACATTAATACGTAAATCTTTTCACCGCTGTTATGTCTTTTTTATTTAATTATCGTTACAGCTACACAATATATTTATTTTAGAAGAATCCTAACATAGTAACGTGATTAATTACAACCTCTGTTTAACTCCTTCACTACCAGAGATTGATTTAGTAGATTAGGTTAGATCAGGTTAGACTAGGTTAGGTCAGGGCATATACGAAGGAGCTATGAAACTGGCCCAGGGAGTTAGGAATTTAAGTAAGGTGAATGAAAGAGATATCAGGCTCAGCTAAAGGTAAGTCAGACCACGTAAGACGGGACTATGAAGCCTGGCAGAGAGTGAGACTATGTAAAGAAGAATATGGAATGAATATTAGATTAAGTTAGGCTAAGTCAGGTTAGGTTGAATCACGCTAAGTCAAAACGCGTACAAAAAAGAACTGTGAAACTGACCAGGGCGCGAAACAGATCGAAAAAGAGAGTAAGGAGTGGAGGGATGGATGTTGGGGTGTGAGAATGGGGAGGGAGGGGAGACCGGAGTGCAGATTCTGGCAGGAGAGGGAGGAACAGAAGAGGAGGAAAAGGCAGTTATGTCAGGCAAGATCCGGGTGTGATGGGATACAGGTGCATACGTCTTCCCTATCAGCATCACCAGATTCTGTCTCCCTATCTCTCTGTCTTGATATCTATGCCTCACTATTTTCCTATCTCTGTCTCGTTATCTTCCTACCAAAACAACCAGCTAGCCTCCCTATCTCTCTATCTCCCTAGCAGAACCAACTTCCGTCTCCCTATCTCTCTGTCATTATCTCCCTCCCACCATCATCATCTTCCCTAACTCCATCTCCCTACCGTCACCACCAGCTTTCCTGTCTCCCTATCTCTCTATCTCCTTACCAGCATCACCACCTTCCTTATCTGTCTCCCAACTAGCATCACCAGCATCCCTATCAATCCATCTATTCCCTATCAGCATAACCAGCTTGCCTAACATTCTACTTGCACCATCATGTTCCTTATCTCTCTGTCTCTCTCTCTACCATTCTGACCTTTCCAACACCACTACCACTATTTTTACTTATTTCCAAATCTTCAGCATCCGTCCTACGTTTAAACCAAATAATGCTTAGAGGGTTAGCAATTTTCGTAGCTACAACACTGAGCAAATTTCCCCAACACTTCTTTGCTGGCTGTGGCAATGGAAAGTGTTAACTGAAGCATACAAGTGTCACATAATTGCAAGTTCCAATCACTGCTCTCTAGGCTAAAGTGTCAGATGGTGCTACCCAGGCTAAAGTGCTCTTAGGTCATGTAGGAGTTAAAGTGTCAGATATTGAGTTAAGGTGTCATAATATTCCCACACGTGTCAGATATTGCTCTCTAGGCTACAAGTGTCAGACGCTGCTACCCAGGCTGCACTTAGTCTCTGGTGGTGTAGGGGTTAAAGTGTCACATATTTCCCCTTGCCAAATATAAACACCGTAAATCTGATAGTGATTCATGGCAGGTGTAACTCAGTGTGGTGTGAATAAGACTTGATGAATGTCTCGCGAGATAAGGCCATCCCAACTACACGAACCTGCCCTACAAGGAATACTAACTATACTGACGGCATGTCCAAAACTTGGGGCTCGTAGCATCTCTCCGTTAGCGATTTACCTTGTCTACTACACCCATAATCTATAGGCTACTAACAACACTGATGGCCTGTTCAAACTGAGCTCGTATTCTCGGTGACAGATTTTGTTACGTATTGCACCAAGGAAAATGTGAACAAAGTTGTTGTTGTTGTTGTTGCTGCTGCTGCTGCTGCAATCCCAGGCTGCCTGGCCGAGCAGACCCGTGGGCCACAGGTAAGCCACTGCTTCTCCGGGGACGTCCTACAAGAATAGTACAGCAAATACAACGTCCCCTTGTGGCAGACAGCGCCGGACCAGGGTCCTCCCCACGGTGAAATGCAGGGAAGTATGGGGAGGCTTGGCTCCTGGGTGGATGCTGCAGCTGCTCCATTCAGGGTGCACAAAGCCACTACCAGAGGAAAAGTGGCAAGAAAGGAGAGAGAGCAACAAGTGGGTAGGGATATTAAAATGTGTTTAGACAGGTGGGCACAGGTGGTGAGATGGGCAGGGCAGCCAAATGATCATATTAGCGTGGAGGTAAATCAGGTGCATTGGCCATCTGGGAATTGAAGGAGAAAGGAGAGAGAGTGGAGAGTGTAGGACTAGAACTGCAGGTGTCTGAGAAGGGAATGTGTTTTATTTTTTTACAGATTTACGTAGTGAGTGAGTGAGTTAGCGACTTGTCTATTACTTTATATATTTATCTATTTAATCATTTATTTAATTTATTCATTTATTTATTCGTTTATTTGCGGGTTGTCAAGTAATGTGTAGTGGGACTGACAGGATGATTTAAAGGCGCAGTGAGCTGAGATTGGATTAAATAAAAAATAATTCAATAAAAACAAAAGTATCTGATAAGGAAATTTCAGGACCCTTCAGTTAATGCTCTTGGTGTGGTGTGGTGTGGTGTGGTGTGCTTTGCTGTGCTGTGGTGTGCTGTGCTGTGGTGGAGTGATGTGGAAGGGCAGAATGGTATGGTGTGGCATGGTAGGGAATGGTATGGCGTGCAGTGGTGCGGCCCCGCTGATGTCGTTATAATGCTGTGGTGAAGTGATGTGGTGTGATGTGGTAGGGTAGAATGGTATGGTGTGGTGTGGTGTGGTGTGGTGTGGTGTGGTATGGTGTGGTATGGTATGGTATAGTGTGCAGTGGTGTGGCTCCGCTGATGTCGCTATAGTGCATTGGAGTGATGCACCTCGGGTCCTAAAATCATTAATGACAGACAGACAGACAGACAGAGTCGTTCCCTGAAGCTACTACACCTAAAAACTGTATATATAAAAGTGGCAGGACTATCAGCTACGTGCCCAGTAATATGGACTACACATCATTCACATACAATTCAGTTTGATCACTATTACATATACACTATCAAATTAGCCATACCCATATCAAAGCATTTTCTACTAACGGTTTTAAATAGGACGCTAACTGTGATATAATAATAATAATAATAATAATAATAATAATAATAATAATAATAATAACAGGCTTACTACTCCACTGCGTCTACTTCACACTAAGGACAAAAGTTAGCCTATTGTTCCACCGCCCCTACTCACACTTGGGCCTGTCCGCCGCTTTCCACCCTGACGCATCGTATCAAGGAGAATCATCTATGGGTCCCCTAACTAGTGAACCAGATTCCAACCCTTCCAGCCCACTGAATGTTACTGATTAGCTTAGCAGGACATTACTAGGCCTTGACACAGTTTGAAGACAGTAGGGAATATTTAACCTGGTGATATTTCCGACCTTTGCAAGCTATTTCCCGTAACCTAGTGGCAGAGTTAATGATACGGCTTCTCATTCCTTCCATAGCAGTTTTTCGTGACTAGCATCACATCCTAGTGTTAATCTCTTCTCATAGCTCAGCATTCAGGGTGATGATGGCACTTTTACGCCTAGTTGGAGTGAACAGTGCATTGTGAAGCCGACAGTACAATATAAATCAGAAAACACTATGAGGGCACATGCCTTGACCAACGACAAATAAAATTACTATTTACTCCAGACTCCAGACTCGGATCCACCTCAAAACTGAAACAACTCTTTCTTGCTCCTTTGTCCACCTGTCCGCTAGATCTTTATTAAAATCCGATGCCAACTTTTTGACTGACACGGATGAAAACGGCCTTCCGACACCGTTAGCGAAGGTAATGACACTACAGCTGTAAGCATAGAGAAAAAAACTGCATCTGTCTTAAAGGAAATCTAGGCAAATGACTAACACAAATGCAAACGTAGATAAGAATGCTGCACCTGTCTAAAGAAAACTGAGGCACAAGAAAAATGTAGCTGCAAACGAGGTAAGAAATACTGCATCTGTCCTAAGGAAATCGAGGCACAAGAGGAGATGAAAACCACATTACCAGATATATTTACAACCGCGAGCAAAAACCGCACCAAGACTACATAGCAAGATAGCGAGACTGGCCATACGGGGCGATCTGAATACTGTACTACCCTTGATATCATCTGGACCCCCTCTGACGGCAGTAAATATGGAGTACCTAAGGAATCAACCACAAGGCCAGCTGAGGGAAAGGAACTGCACCCATTTTGATGATAAGCAAGGTGCGTGGCGTGTAAGAAGACTGCCAGGCCTTTGGGAACGGGCTGTCAAGTCTACTCACAGAGTATATATATATAGATTACCGGTGTGTGTGTGTGTGTGTGTGTGTGTGTGTGTGTGTGTGTGTGTGTGTGTGTGTGTGTGTGTGTGTGTGTGTGTGCAGAAATCTCAAAATGAATTAATCTTGAAATTTGGCATTTTGTTTTTGTCCAAATTATTTGAAAGGCACGGATTTTCATGGATCTAGGGATAATACTCTGCTTTCTTCCTTTTCTGGCATTAAATAAAAAAAAATGATATCGTATGCCACTTAAGATCAAGAAAATTTACGAATATGGACTCAGACTTCATTTCGTACGTGAACATCGGTCAAGGGAAAGTTATGGGGTTGTTTTTATACTACGTTGTCCCTGATACCATCATACTGCGACCACCCTCACTGAATAACTAATGTGATGGTGATGCTGAGGCCATGGCAAGCTACTGGACCCTACATAAAGTTAGTAGTGTGGACACCCTTATTGAAAAATTAATGTGATGGTGGTACTGGTGTCATGGCAAGCTACTAGGCCCTATAAAGTTATTACTGCGATCACCTTCACTGAATAACTAACGTAACGGTGGTACTAGCGCCATGGCAAGCTACTGGACCCTACATAAAGTTAGTAGTGTGGACACCCTTATTGAAAAATTAGTGTGATGATGGTACTGGCGCCATGGCAAGCTACTGGGCTCTATAACGTTACTGCTATGGCCACCTTCACTGAATAGCTACTGTGATGTCAGTGCTGCGCCCATGGCAAGCTACTGAACCTTATATAAAGCTATTACTGTGGCCATCCTTACTGAATAATTAATGCGATGGTGGTACTGGCGCCATAGCAAGCTACTAAGCTCTATACAAAGCGTCTCAAGCATAAAAATAACTGACTAGATGAACCAAAATAAATGTGATAACAGAGAAATGATGCCCTGTCACAAGAGAAGAAAGATCTCATGATATTGTGTTATTTGTGCACAGTCGGATGAACCAAATATAGATGTTTTTAAAGATGATAATGCTTTCGCTTACGAAAGAGAGAGAGAGAGAGAGAGAGAGAGAGAGAGAGAGAGAGAGAGGTCAGTCCATGACTCCGGTTTTGTATGAATGTATTATATGAAGAAAATACATATTATGTTTATATAAAGTATGAAGGAAAATACTGATATGTACTAGAGATAATAAACTGCCAAGGAAAAGGAGATAAGAGTCCTCCAAACCCCAAATACAAACTATCATCACTGAGACAAAAACCATTCCCCCCACAGAAATTACCTGAGCCAGCTTTGCAAGGGACCTGTTCAAACCTCCTTTCTAAACCACTATGACTACCCCTTTTGCTCTAACTTGGCCTAAAATTGCCATCTCTCCGCTTTGAATGCTGAGCTGTAACAGTACACACTAAAATGGGACGCTAGTCAAGAAGAAGTGCTGTGGAAACCTGTAGTGCCACAGTACTGTCCTTTCCCTTCACTTACCTACGTTAAGCTGCAAAAGGACGAAAATCTGGGCCAAGTTAAGGTGAAAAGAGTACAGTTTTCAACATGTGGCCACGATGCTACTCTGTCCTTGTGCGTCAGTGTGGGAAGGGTGGATGGAGAGACATGCAAGCACGCACACACGCATCCTGACATGCATATTAACACACACACACACACACACACACACACACACACACACACACACACACACACACACACACACACACACACACACACACACACACACACACACACACACAGGACATGGCTGAGATAGACGCTGCTAGTGAGTCATAGGGCGTGGTCTTGTTAGCTAAGCAGGCCTTGTAGCTTTTCCTAAGCTGTTTCTTTGCATATGGGAGATTAATATTCTCTTGGATCGTTTGAGAGAGAGAGAGAGAGAGAGAGAGAGAGAGGGGGGGGGATACTGGGGATAAATATGCATAGTAAAGAGCACCATAAATCCTCCTATAGTGGGTTTACTCGAAGTTGACAAACACCCGCCACCCCTTTCTACCAAGTGCAGTCAGACTTGAAAGCAAACTCGTCTAGTAACCAAGGAGACTCATTCCTACCTCACAACTACAACTCAACGACTATCTGTCATCACTTCTCCTTAATAGTTCTCTTTGCATAGGGCCTTGATATTCTGTGTGCCATTCATGCAGTTTACATCATGTCTGTGGCCCAGAAGGTGAGCCTACACGTGGTGGCGCTGTGCATCCTGGACGGTGCAGATGTGGCGCACACCCGGGAGCCATATATCCCCATATTTCCCTACACCTCGCCGTGGGAAGGAACCTGGACCGAACCTGTTGAGGCGCTGTCTAGCACAAGGGGGCAACGAATCCCAATACTTGTAGGACAGCCCCTCAAACGTAGGTGCTTGCCTGTGGCCGACGCGTCTGCTCGGCCAGGCAGACCAGAGTTAAGCACCAAGATCAGTATCAACAAGAACGACAATAATCATAGGCTACAGTACCAAGAATCTTTTACAATATCTTCATGAACAGACCTCAACAAAGAACAAGTCTCTGTTAGCCCCCTTGGAGTTACCATCAATTCAACAATAATAGTCTGTCTTTAAGCATCTGTAATCTCATGACCACGCCTGATAAGACTTCCTATGACAACCAAAATTAAATCCTTAAATGCAATTATAGGTTTAATCGAGGTTTTGGTACGTGTGAATATGTGTGTGTGTGTGTGTGTGTGTGTGTGTGTGTGTGTGAGAGAGAGAGAGAGAGAGAGAGAGACACACACACACACACACACACACACACACACACACACACACACACACACACACACACACATACATACACATACACACACACACACACACACAAAAGGTATATTTCATGACGTATGCACAACACAAGCACCAACGCGGCGCCACACACACACGTCATAGATTCTGCCTCACACACACACACACACACACACACACACACACACACACACACACACACACACACACACAAGGACAGGATACTCTTCTTAAGTGGGCGAATCGACTGAGAACACGATACTTCAGCTAAAATTGGGTATCAGTAAGTGAAATTCTTGCCCAGTATGGCTTGTAAAATTGCCCTGCTTTGAGGAACACCAAAACATTGTCAACTTTCCATCTATTGAACTCTTTTTTATTTTTTCCATAGAGCCAAATATTCCCGAAAAAAGGACAAAACTTTTCCGCTAGGCAAGAAAACAGCACCATTATTTTTTCTCTCCTCAGCTGTTGTGCCGATCATGGCTTGTCGTGGTTTTTTTAAACTGTGGTGAAAGCTGTTTTCCAGTGGTACCAGATACTTGCCAAAACAACGACAAATGCTGCAGTAAAAAAAGGGCCACAAATTTACCCTTGCCCTCTCGGATGTGTTCTACACCTAGTGAGTGGACACTTATTACTTGATCATGCTATCTCAGTATCTCTCCTGTAACACCTTTTATAGCTCCAGCCGGATGCGAAAAGTCGACTTTTTTGCCTTGCAACAGGTTGACGTCATCATCAAGAACGAACACAAGCAACAGCGGACTCTTATCATCAGTATTTCTGGCCAGTACTGGCAAAATCAAAGTGGTTCCGTGCTAGTCTCATCGTTCCCATTATCACCTAAGGACAACACTAGCACAGTACCTTGCTTTAAGCTCACATCATCAATATACTACGTTGCAATACAGGAAGGTTAAAATCTCAGAGTGGTATGGTACAGTACGGTACAGCCAAAGTTTGCCCACATTCCCTACCGGTTGTGGCAAAGTGGGGCGTTACATGAACTATTTCTATGTGATAGCAATATGAAGTACACAAGAAAAGAGTACGGGAAGGAAGGATATTCCCTGTCTCTGGGGAGGAAAGAGAAATACGCAAGATACGACGCAATGCTGGCTGAGAAATTCCGATGAACTCTTGGTCATGGCTGTGCAGAATCAAATCATCAGTCATTATCATCATCATACACACGACCAGATTAAAGTGCTATGGCCAAATACCTTGCAACTAGCTATGGGTCGACTTAATACCACATTGCTATAGGTCCACATCATCATTATATCATCATCATCATCATCATCACCATCATCATACTATCATCGACAATTTCAAAGCACACTACCTTGCAATTGGCTGTGGGTCGAGTTGAGACCACTTGTCAATGGGGTCACCCACGATCTACCTACAAAAATCCATGTGCTAATAGGGAAGTTTTTGTCTTTACCGATGTCCCACATATGGTGAAGCTAATCAGAAATAATCTTTTGGATTCTGGATTTTTGCTGGAGAATGGTGACATTGTGTCTGATGACTGTATTCATGAGATGTTAGCAAAGACAAAAACAGAATATGGTTTAGCCTATAAAGTAACTGACATTCATCTTAATGTGACTGGTCAACAGCGGCAGCGAGTTAAGTATGCAACACAGCTGCTGTCAAAGAGCTGTGCAAGTGCACTTCAGTATTTAGGAGAGAGAGGATTATTGCAGAGTAATCACTGGGATGCAAGAGCAAAATTCATTTGCCTTGTTGATCAGTGGTTTGATGTGATGAATTCTCACATGTATGGTGATAAGCAAGAGCGATGTGCATTTGGAATGTATTTTGATCACCAGGCAGATATATTACAAAAGATGGTCAGTTTGATGTCAACTATGAGAGTATATAATTCTGCAACAAAAACTCTCTATGGTTTCCAGAAGGGTGTGATTTTATCTACCCTATCTCTCTTAGGATTGTATGAAATGCTGAAACAAAACTATGGATTTGAATATATAATGACTAGGAGGCTAAATCAAGACTGCATAGAGCAGTTTTTCGGCTGTATCAGGCAAATGAGTGGACCCCATGATCAACCTCATGCTCTTAGTTTTAAGTACCGGCTGAGAAAATTCATATTGGGGAGAGAGTATGTTGTAGTCAGTGAGAAGGGTAATGTAAGCAATAATGTAGAAAACAGTGATTGTGAAACAAGCGGTAAATCTTCCTCTCATGATCGTGAACTTGGTCTGGAAATTTGCTTAACAAGCCTTCTCTTTAAGGAAATGGATTTGGATGTGGAGGAAGTGGATGATGTGCTGTCTAGGGAGTTGCAGGAACCTGATGAAAAGAAGGAGAATATAAGTGTATCAGTTTCACCTAGCACAGTCATTGAAGAACAGTCCCTACACTATGTTGGTGGGTATATTGTAAAAAAGTTTGCAAATAAACATCCAGACCTAGGATATGTGGCAAGGAACTGTGATTCCTCTAGTAAGTCATGGACTGAAATGATCAGTAGAGGTCATTTATATATGCCCTCTGATAGCTTTTACTCAAAGTTATTAGTAATGAGGGAAGTGTTTAAAGGCGTGCACGGTGAGGGCTTGAGAGAAGGACTATTGTGTGTACAGACTCTTACATCAGAGATAAAAAGTGCTGGAGTAGATTTGCCACATGAGATAATTTCTTTTTATGCAAGAATATCCATCTTCTTTAGGATGAGACAACAAAATACTCAGAATGAACAAACAGATATATGCTGTATATAAAGGAATGCCAAGGAAAACTATGAAACTTGTTACCTGAACTGTTAGTAATCTTCACTGGAGAAAACTGAACTTTCCTTATGTTAAAGTTAAGACAGTGTATTCCCTCAGTATTAATGTTTAAATTTTACTGGATGTATTTGCCTAGTTTCAATGTACCAGTTAAAGTTATGTTTACAATATATTCTACTTTTAACAACCTTTCATTGTGTTTAACCTTAAAGAGAATTCCTGTGTTATATATCACTGTTTTTGTCATCATTTTTACTAGTATTGTCCATAAGAACTATCGGTATAATAATGGTACACTGCATTTGGATAAAT
Source organism: Coenobita brevimanus (assembly GCF_032717465.1). NCBI lineage: Eukaryota > Metazoa > Arthropoda > Malacostraca > Decapoda > Coenobitidae > Coenobita > Coenobita brevimanus. The sequence continues at coordinate 38,022 of NW_027643504.1, forward strand.
GTATCCTACTGTAAGTGAATTAAATATCAGTGATGACTTAATTGCCTTTCAAGAGAAATTTAAGTGAAAATAATAACTAAATGAGGGGAACATAATACAAAATGAGCGAGGACGTAGAATGAAGGAGTGGAATGAGAATGAAGGAGTGGAATGAGGGTGAGAGAGCGGTTGGTGGTGAGGTGGACCGCGCGTGACGTCACTGCGCGGGTTGGGTTCATTTTGGGAGGCAGGCTGGCTGACCTGGTGTAGGTAGATCGTGGGGTCAGCGTTGATTAGCCTGGCCAGAGCCGCCTCCGTCAGTGTCACCAGCCCAGTCTCGGGGTCGGCGCTCCACTGGCCTGCCTGTAGACCCCCGCCACCGCCACCATCTCCCTCAGTCTTACCTCCGTCGCCAAGTCTCATCTCTTCCACCATCATCCTTGGACTTGAACCTCCTCTATTTGGAAGGTTCTCTGCTACCTTCTCAACCAGCTTGAAGGCTTGTACTCTTGTCGTAGCGAAAAAAATTGTGTCTTGTCCTTATATCTGCCGGAATCGTATCATTATCCTTTCAGGTGAACCTCCTGTGTCTTGAAGGTTCTCTGCAACCTTCTCAACCAGCCTAAAGATGCTTCGTTGTAAAGAAATATACTAATGGAGTTTTAGTTACTTCTGCCGGAATGGTATCACACAATCGTCCTAAGCACTGATGCCGTCCCTCATTATCACGGAGCTAACAGGATCATCGACACTCAGAAAATGTTAGGTAAATTCACTGTTCTATTCCAGAAAAATACACTGCATGTAAACCATAAGGCTTTGAGCTGGGACCTCTGCAGGAGGGAAGGGGACTGGGTGAGACTTCTTCAGGGGGGTGAAGGAGGTTTTTGAGACTTCTGGAGGAGGAGTAGGCCACTGAATGAGACTTGTAGGTGCTCAAGGAAGCTTTTGAGACTTTTGCAGGAGAGTAAGGAACCGAACCACTAACACAGCCGCGACACTCTGTCCCTGGAGGGAGTGACAGGGGCGTCCGTCATCTCTTAGCTCACTCGCGGTCCACACTGACTCCATTCACCACTGCGCTCCCTCGGCCCTCTCTCTAGACTTGGAGAATTGACGGCTAGGATGCTGGGTCGACATACATTTATAATCATTCTTTTGCCTTATCAACGTTCTCTGTCTCAACCAGAGTTAAGGACTGCTTACTTAATCCTTTGTCTTCACTTATATAACCACCAAACGTTTCACAATAAGGCAAGTTAATATTAAAAAGGAAAAACATAAAACTAACACATAAAGGTGGGTTTAGCTGAGCTGGAGAATAAATTGGTTTTGGGATAAATAATTACACTGAGAAAGAGTGTCTGAGAAAGAGGTGGATCTGATTAGTATGGTAATAATGAGACAGCTTTAGGGTAGTCTATGGATAATTAAGATAGAAGATAAATAATAACTAAGAGAATAAATAGGAACTTCGATAATTATATGGTAAATGGGGGTTTGTCTTAATATGGAAATAAATAAACAGGTTTGTGGGTTGGAGAAACAGAGGGCAGGACACACCAAACAAAACCTTGCTAGTTTTATCACGGGGTTCATCTCATCACTAAATAGCCTTAAACATGTCTCCCTAGCCTTTGTGTGTGTGTGTGTGTGTGTGTGTGTGTGTGTGTGTAGACAGGTAGGTAGGTAGTTAGGAAGACAGGCAAGCACGCAGGGACACAGGTAAGTGGGTAGGTAATTAGGTAGGCAGACAGGCAGGCACACAGGCAGGTAAGCAGGTAGGCAAGTTAGTCCATCCTAAACCTAAACTGAATCGTTTAAATATAATCTCTTCGAAAGAACTAAGAATTATGACCAAGGCGCCTGATACACTGTTGATAACGAGTACTGTGCCATCTCAAGTCAGTCACGAGGCTATAAAAATATCACCCAATTCTCCTCTCAGCAACATACACGGGAAGAGGCTTGATAACTGGGCACTGGTCGAGGGAGCTAGTGATTTGAGGTGCCAGTCTTCAGTGTTGGTTAGTGATGTTACGAGAGCTAGTTTGGTGATGAAGCAGAACTGCCTCAAGAACACGAACACGATAACGAACACACACACACACACACACACACACACACACACACACACACACAGGATAACCTCAGATGTGTCCTTTCCATATGCCTACAGACTTATGCCTCACCCTTTATAATGAGGAGGACCTTAAGTCGAAGAGGCTGTGTATTTCAAGTGTACAATTTTCCTGCTTGGAATGATTATAACCACTGATGCTACCGGCTCTAAGTACAGGCTTGCGAGGATCCTAAGTGATTTGCCTGATAAGGGAAATTACAATGAGGAAAAGAATTAATGAAGGTAGGAGTGTGGAGGATATAAATGGGGGAAAGAATAAATGAAAGTAGGGAAAAGGAAAATATAAAAATAAAAATATAAACTGAGATGACATGAGAGAAAAGTGATACCATGCCTTTTGCTGATAGGAAATTCCAGCACCTTATTACATGGACTGAGGTAGCGAAAGGGAACTGGTCAAAGTTTTCCATTTTCTACTCACAAAATGCTGCGGTAAAGGACGCACGCACGCACACACTCACTCACCCACTCTCTCTCTCTCAAAAGAAAAAAAAAATATGCACAATTAACTTATATGTCATGCCAGAACACAAAATGTATTGTATCACCGAAAACTCAAGAACGGTAGATTTTACAGCCAATAAACTGGAAGGGAAGTCTCAAAGAAATCGTTTTATTGCCCAGACGAAACACCTACAGCTTTTGATTGTGCCTTGAGGACCCGAGACCAATTTAAGAGACCGAGGTGGACCAGAATACTAAGAAAGTGTATCGCCTTTAATATGAGAGACTTTGGAGACGAGAGATGTAGGAGAGGGCTTGAGATGAGAGGCACCGCCGGATTAAGAGGGGAGCCCAAGGGGCCCGGGCCCTGGGCCACCCACCAAGAGGGGGCCTCCCACCAGAGCAACTTGTGTTCATTTCATTTCGTGTTTATGCATTACATATTACAGCATTGGATGTATAGTCCCCGTTCAGTATTTCCTAACTAAAAGTGTCCTATTTATATATTAGGATTTAGGTTACCAGTCTGTGGTGTATGCCCCAGTGGAAAGGGGGCCTTTTGAAAAGGAGGAGGGGGCCTCCCTTCCAAGCCTCCCTTCCAAGCGGGCCCCGGGCCTCCCACATGCTTAATCCAGCCGTGATGAGAGGATTACTATTTCAATACGAGAGGCCTTTGGATAGGAGTGAAGCAAGACAAGGAAACTTCAGGTCAGAAAATTATCTATTTCAATACGAGAAACTGTGGAGGGGAGTGAAGTTAGAGAGGAAGGGTTGAGGTGAGAAAAGGGGGCGTGAGTTGCAGAGAAGGTCGCCATATGGAGGAGGAAAGGGTGACATGGAGGTGATTCATTTGTGGTCACCCCTGACGGGATTAAGGCATCTGGTGACAGACAGGTAGACAGTTAGATTGATTGACTGACTGACTGATTGATTGATAAGTGAAGTTTGTATGGAAGACGTAAATTTGGACCAGCTTAAAGTGAATGTACAGTAGAAATGGATGGTCGAAGTAGGTATCTATCTATCTATCTATCTATATACCTAGGCTGCTTCCCCCAAGGAAAGGGAGGTAGCCGAGACAGGACGACACACTCCCCATTTACTCATCCATTCAAACACATTCATTCGCATCTTAGCCCCAAGGGGAGAAGTAGGTATACAGGACAAAAATCTACCAAGTGAAGGTGAAGGTAATACAGAAATGGGTGGCAGATGTATGTATGAAGGACGAGAAAATGGACCAGGAGATATATGTATGAAGGACGAAAATAATGGGCCAGGTTATTGTGAAAGACCTATAATTATCACAGTATAAAAAACAAGGAATCAATAAGCTTCAAGTACTGAGATACAAGTCCTTCAAGTCTAGAGAGAAGCCATAAACCACACACAGAGGCCAATTAAGGAAACTCGCCAATGAACGAGCAAGATGATGACCATAACCATTTTCGTAATAACTTTCCTTGTATATCTTGCACGTAGGTAGGTTTGTACAACTTTAAGATGTGGAAACTGATTAGCTTGCGTGTAGATGTGTGTAGGGGGGGTGTGCGTTGTTGTTGTTGAGATTCGTCCATTTTATTATGAAAATGGACCCGGGCTCAGGGTGGAGAGCCCGCCAGAGTTATCAGAGATGTCAGTGGAGCAGCCTCTACGAGGAACTGCTGGGGCTGGTTAGTTTGGAAAATAAGGATACGTCTGTCTGTTTTAGACGGCCTAGGAGAATGTCGGGATTAAAGGCCGACTTTACGATGTTGGAAATTTCTGCCTTGCTGAGGGTGTCGTTATAGCTGAGGTCAGGTTCAGAAGCGTGTGGAGTAGTGCCTTCAGGATCTATCTCGGCAGGTGGCGGTGGTTTAGGCTGTTTCTTCCTCTACCTCTTCTTGTTCGATGTCGGTGGTGGGGAGGGAGAGGTACATGCCTCCTCGGTGGCCTGGAGGTTCACGACAGCATCAGGTGGTGAGGGGAGGTGTGGTCGCTTTCTTCCTGTAGGATGGAAAAGACAGGAGAGGCGACCCTTCCCTCAGCTGCTGACGGCGGGCGGTGATCATCGGCGGTGTCGATGTCCATGGGCGGGGCAGAGGTAGTGCAGGAGGAGGCAGTCGCTCTGTTAAGAGGAGCGTCAAGCTGCAGCTTTTTCCGCGGTGTTGTGCGGGGTCTAGGAGGCTGCAGCGAGGTCGTGTGACGCTCCTGACGAGGGGTTGGCCGAGCATCACGAGCGAAGCTCTGAGGGATGACAAGGTGTGGCAGCCAGTTCTTCTCGAAGATTTCGGGGAGTAGAACGAGCATAGCTGCCTTGTCATCGCCACAGAAAGCCTTCGCCGTCGCGATGCACATGGCGAAAATGGTATCCACATCCTCAGGACATCGGGGATCCCCAGGCCGGCGCCCCTGGGCCGTGGGGCGCCGCCGTGCATTGGCAAAGCCTTGCACAGCTGCACCTCCCGGTCCAGTGACGTCTCTAGCCTCGGGACCCTTCGGTGTCTGGTGAATGTGGAACTCCACTGTCTCGCCCTGGCGTAACGAGAGCGAGGGGCGCAGAGAAGAGGTAGCAGCGATCGCTGAGCGATGCACAAATACATCGACGCCAGTATCGTGGCGCCGGATGAACCCGTACTTCGCCCTGATGCTGTACCACTTCACGGTGCCGGTGATGGTGATTGTCTGCACTCCTCCTTCAGGCTCAGTACTGCTATGCTTAGCCCCCCTCAACGGGTCGTAGGCTGGAGCAGTAGTAGACGAGGCCATGATGAGGAGAGGAGATGTTGCTGCCACCGCTGCTGGACGAGGAATTCGGGGGGTGCGCGCGCAAGGAAAGGGGGGGAGGTCATGTAATCTACTGGTGTTTGCACTTTGCTCATAAAAACACACTACAGAACTAATATGTGATGTTACAGCAGACCAACGTACATATCACTGCTATTTAACCATCAATATACTTTCAGCTGGAGATCCACGGTCGCTCAGTGAAAGCGTTTTTGTCTCGTGATCTGTTTTTAGGGTAACTCAAACCAAGGCGGCCATTTAAAGAGAATCCTGATATTAAGTATTTTCATGTGGAGTCAAAATTCTCTGCCAGCCTTGCGTCCTACTTTCCGTATTTCTCACTCTTGTCAAATGAGAGTTTCGTTCCTTCTGATACCTTTCTCTTGTGTGTTTCATATTGCTATCACAAGAAACTTGTTCATGTGGCACCCTTCCATTGCCTCAACTGGCAGATAGGTGTTGGAGGCTTTTTGCTCACGGACATACTTGCATATGTGATCACCCTGTCGGTTCATAATGCAGACTGACGGGATGAATCATTATAACACATTTACGTATCACTCTCACTACAGACACCCATCACCATTTGTGCTTCTGTGTTGCGTGCCTAACCTTGTAAGACTTAAGGCTTCCCAATGTGAGAGACATTAACCTGGTCCATATACTGTAACTGAGCAAAAACAACATTCAATTAGACTTGCGTAATACTAGAGCTGTCCCGAACTGCAGAGGGTTAATATTGGATCTGGCGTCATTCTCACTACAGAAACCCATCACCATTTGTGCTTCACCAGTATGTTGCGTGCGGAGGCTTGTATGGCTAGAGGCTTTACTATGTGTGAGGCATTTAGCCGGCCCATAAAATCCAGCAAAAGCAATATTCGATTACCTTCCGTCAAAGGACTCGTAACACTGAGGCGGGAATCGGTCATATACTGATGCAAATCGTCCCGGGTGTGAAGTATGGGATAAAAATTGGATGGGGAAATACTCGTTTTATTTAGCTGGATTCTGGGTAAGCTTTCATAAGGAAGATAAACAGTAAAATTATGGTGTATTCGCTGCTGTATATAGAGAAAGACCAAAAGCAGAGTACAGAATCCCACTTGCAACATTCTGCCCCAAGACTTCTTCAGGAACAACACCAGTAGACAGTGCTTCACTATTTAAATTGACCTAAGCCTGAATGGTGACCAGAACACAAGTACACAATCCTGCACTACCAGTCAGGCTTGGGTCTGTTTAAGGAGTGGAGTGTTGTCCAGTAATGATGTTCCTGAAGAAGCTTTGTGGGCGAAACGTTGGCATAAACTGGTTCCTGTACTCTGCTTTTGGCCTTCCTTCGAGTATTAATATTGTTGCTGTCTTTGCTGCTTCCTGGGCTTTGATGAATAGTCGTGGAGAAGGAAGACGTGTTTCTGAGGTCTCCTCTAGCTGCAGGGTTGCCTCACCGGCGTTAGCTTTTTCTTTTTTTCGCCACTAGGGCGTTTTTCAATAAAGTTAGGTTAGCTAGACCTCATTTTCCTCCCTAGCCTTAGTAGATATAGCAGGTGTCTATATCTAATTCTTGAGATTGCCTTTGCTTACTCACTTCTGGAGTGTACCCCCAACTGATCGCTCTGGGGTGTGAGTCACACACAGGCGCGTCCTCCCGAGAGTGGTTTGAGAGGGTAATTTCAGCCTAGGTGGGTCTTCCCCAGGTACTTTGCCTCTTGGTCGTTTTTCTCTCTTCCCACTTCCCCTTCACGGGGGAAGTGGTAGCTATGACGGACGCCCCTACTGCCTTCCCCCCCTTCAGGGAGGGAGGTAGTCCTGACGACATCCCTACCGTGATTAACCGGCCCCAGACTGACGGACGCCAGACTCGTTCCCCGCTTGACATACCTGTAAATAACGCGACCTTCGTAACGCTTCATGCACTAGGTTCCACTCCCCTGTCCAGACTCAATCCCTTCATTGTCAAGAAGGTGATTGACCACTGTGCGGGAGAGGTGGAACAAGTAAAAACACTTGGAAATGGGGACCTCCTAGTAAAGACATTCAACTCAGCTCAGGTTAAAGACTTGCTAAAGCTGCGCAAGTTTCACTGTCATGATATCGAAGCCAAGATCCCAACATCCATGAATTCCTGCAAGGGTGTTATCACTTGCAGGGATCTCATGGTGATGAGTGAGGAAGAGATCATACAGGAACTTGCTCAGCAGGATGTAATTGATGCCAGATTCATCACTCGTTATCAGGAAGGCGTAAGGATGAAGACAGCCACTGTTGTCCTCACTTTTGGCAAAGTTTTTCTACCTACAAATGTCAAAGTAGGATATGAAATTGTAAATGTAAGACCGTACATCCCGAATCCCCTTCGTTGTTCAAAATGTCAGCTCTATGGACATCATGAAAAGGCTTGTCGGGCTTCCAACATCGTGTGTGGCAAGTGTGCGGCTGTAAGTCACTCTGCTGACAACTGTACATCCGAGACTGAGTGCTGCTTTCACTGCCAGGATGCTCACTCCACTTCCTCGAGGGTTTGTCCCAAGTGGAAGGAGGAGAAAGAGGTCTGCACTGAGAAAGCGACTGAGGGCATTTCCTTTAACGATGCAAGGAAGAAGGTGAAGGAGTTGCATGCAACTCCCAAGTCTAATATCTCCTATGCATCGGCGGTTGTGTCCCGTCCCGTGATGTGCACCGTTGAGACACAGACTGACCTAACATTCGCTTCTCATGCCCCACGCCCTCCTCTCAGTCTAAGCCTCATGTACGTTCCAACTTTCTTACGGATATCCCTGTTGCTACATCATACTCTTAGGCTGCCGCTGCTCCTTCGCAGTGAGTGCGGCCAAAACAGAAGCCTGACAAGTCTGACAAAATTAATTTGACCACCCTCACTAAGCAGTCACGTCCTCATGTCCTTCCCGCTCCTGGTCCAGCAAGGGAGAGAAAGAATAGCTCTTCCTCGGTGGAGTCTGGGAGCCTTATCACTGATGAAAATATGGAAGTCTCCATGAACAAGAACCGGGAAAGGTCCCCCGGTAGCCACTCGCGTGGACGCGGGGGGCATAAAAAGACTAAGCACACTGGCCCCCATAGAAAATCTTAAACCGCCGCATTCACTATACTACAGTGGAATTGTAGAGGTATTGGGAATAAGTTACATAATATAGCAATCTTGCTTTCACTACACAGGCCAGACGTTGTTTGTTTACAGGAGACGCGCCTGGAGGATCATCCTGATCCTCCACAGTTCAAACACTTCCACTCGTATAGAAGATAATGAAGGTCACGGAGTTGCCATTTACACACACAAATCACACCCACAAACGGAAGTGATTCTAAATTCTACTCTGGAAGCTGTCGCGTGCAGAGTAAAATTTAATAACACGTATCTGTCTATTTGCTCTCTGTACTGTCCTCCACACGGCCCCATTGATAGTGATGCTTTACATTCACTATTTGAACATCTTCCTGGCAATAAGTTAGTGTTGGGCGATTTTAACGCCCATCACTATCAATGGGGTAGCTTGAGGATCGATGGTCGTGGGGAGCAAGTAGCCGACCTAATACTACAGTCCAACCTCTGTCTTCTGAACGATGGTAGAGCGACTCGTGTAGATGATCGTACTGGTAACTTTTCGGCCATTGACTTATCTTTGGCCTCCCCTGGTATACATCAAGATCTCTCATGGGACCCGGCCTCAATGGTCGATAGGCAAAAAAAAAAAAAAAAAAAAAAACTGCTTCCTAAATCATGTATTCGCGTCTGCCGACAAGTTGCTGAGGTGTGTGTGTGTGTGTGTGTGTGTGTGTGTGTGTGTGTGTGTGTGTGTGTGTGTGTGTGTGTGTGCGTGCGTCTGCGGGATGTTGAGCCGGCAGAGAGGACTAAACCAGAGAACGTCGGCTGCACGATCAGGCTGAACACGAATGAGAGGAAACTTTATCGCGATCAGGTGGTCATCGACAGCTGGCGGCCGGCTCCTTTCTAGGTGAACCACAAAGAAGACATGTTGCAATCATGTCGTGGAACATCAATGGGGTTCGTACAAAGTTAGAAAAGCCCAATGTACTGTACTGGCATTGTTAATGAATTACGATGTGATAGGGTTGAATGAAGTGAAAACTAGTGATCGTATCTCTCTACCTGGCTATGTTTGTTATAGAGACACTGTGAGGTCAGACGGACATAGAGGGGGCACAGTGGTACTGGTAAAGCGTTGTTTACAGTCATCTGTGATGGGTGTAGACTGTAAAATGAAAGACCAAGTTTGGCTCAGATTGTCCCTATTGAGCACTGTGCTCTTGGGGTTTGTGTATATACCCCCTACATATTCGCAATACTTTAATCCTAACAGTTTCAGTTATATACAAGAGAAAATCATATGTGGAAAAGAGGAAAATTGTAATGTTCTACGAATGGGAGACCTGAACACACGTTTTGGTACTGGTGTTCAAAGTATTTAGTGAATTTACTTGTCCCTGGATCTGATTATTTCACCTACCCTGAGATTCCTGAGCAAATTAATTTGCCTAATGAGAATGCAAATACTATGACTACTGTATGGGTAGAACAAAATTTAGTGGTGGTAAATAACTTGAAATATGGTGAAAAACATTATAAGAGCAATCTGACGTATAGGAAACATCTATCTATCTATATACCTAGGCTGCTTCCCCCATGGAAAGGGAGGTAGCCGAGACAGGACGACACACTCCACATTTACTCATCCATTCAAACAGAGTCATTCGCATCTTAGCCCCAAAGGGGAGAAGGGACAGATCCTCACCGCACCACACCACACATGGGTCAAATGCACAGTACAATCAGTGACATCCGCAGCAGGGCCCGACAGCAGAGCTGGTTTACCCCTTTCACATCATAATAGACCCATCCCCTTACTCGCACCTGACCTGACTAGCTAATCAGACCAAATGCGGGAGAATATCCCCTCAGGGCTGCGTCATCATTTATTCATTCACAATTTCTCCCCATTTATTTTTGTCACGCACAGAAACATAATGAATGGATTTCTGAAGTAGATGTGTGTAATGCTTCTACCAATATTTTAAACTGCATTTAAAGTTTCACTGTGAATAATGGTCTTGATATGCCATCGGATCACGCCCCCATAGCGGTTGCTCTGTCCCCCCCTGTGGTGGATAGGGTGTGCCTTGGTGTGCGGGCGGGTTCGCTTGGTGATCATGCAGTTTTGTATTAAAGTTGTAAGAAGAAGAAATCTCGGTTAAAACGTCCTATAAAGTTTTGTGATGTTCACATCGAAAACTTTATTGGGGACCTTTCTCGATTCGATATTCCCCAGTTTGATCCTGACATTGATACTAATGTGAGCCAAAAGGCCGATATTTTGTACATTTGTGCTAGTGCCAGTCGGTGTGCTCAGGTGACTGTGCCAGAGGATGTCACAGTGAGCAGGTGGGAGAGACTCTTAAATGATATGGAGGTGTTGTATGCTGATGATTTGGTGTTGATTGCAGAGAATGAAAGGGAGGCGGAGGAAAGGTTTAGGAAGTGGAGAGATGGTATGGGGCAAAAGGGTTTAAGGGTAAATGCAGATAAAACAAAAGTGATGATATCTAGGGTTGGTGGCGGTACTGTCAAAGACGAGGGAGAGTGGTCATGTGCAGTTTGCCACAAGGGCGTGGGAAGTAATTCCATCTTGTGCGGTGTGTGTGATAAATGGGTGCATAAGAGATGTAGTGGTATCAGAGGTAGACTGCGAGATAATGCTGATTTTATGTGTACGGCGTGCAGAGGTGAGCAGGTGGAGATTGTCAGACGTGAAAGGATTGAACTTGCTGGTGAATCTCTTGAGTGTGTGGAAGAGTTTTGTTATTTGGGAGACATGTTGTGTGCTGGAGGTGAGGCTGGAGCTAGCTCTGTGGCTAAGGTGAGAAGTGGTTGGAAGAAGTTCAGGGAGCTCTTGCCTCTCCTGACATTGAGAGGGCTCTCCCTACGTGCTAAGAGGTCTTTGTATGCAGCATGTGTTAGGACTGTAATGCTGTATGGCCGTGAGACCTGGGCAGTGAAGGAGGAAGATATTCGCCGACTCAGACGTACAGAAATGACAATGATTAGGTGGATGTGCAGTGCGTCCCTGCATCCAAGGCCTGGTGGGGCTGGGTTTACAATGGAAGAGTTGAGAGGTAGGATGGGACTGGAGTGTATTGGTGTTGAGATGAGGAGAGGTAGATTGAGGTGGTTTGGACATGTGGAGAGGATGGGGGATGATAATTGGGTGGGGAGGGTGAGGAGTGTTAATATTGGGGGTGGGGTTATGAGGGGTAGACCGAGAAAAACATGGGACGAGGTCATTAAGTGTGACCTTAGGGTTAAGGGACTGAACAGGGAGGCTGCAATAGATCGTGCAGCGTGGAGAGCCGCCATTAGGTGACCAAGGCCGACACATGCAAGCATGTTGGAGCCTTTAAAAACGAAAACGAAAAGGAATATGTAAGTCTTTGTCTGACCTTTCACCATACATGTCTGCCTGATTCGCCACGGCTACAATATATCATCTTGCTTGGTCATTACTTACAGCCTCGTATCTGCATAATATACCATGAAATATTGTAACTGGCGGACCGTGGCAGGAAAACGAGAGAAAAAGAGGAGGGATAAGAAAAAGAGCAGAGAGTAA
>NW_027643504.1:55000-212500 GCF_032717465.1 Coenobita brevimanus
ACTGTCTTTCCCTCCCTTCCTTCCTCCCTGGCCCTTCCCTTGTCTTCCCTTCTTAACATCCCCTTCCTTTTTCTTGCCGTAAAAATTAACCTATTTTCTTCCCACCCTTAATCTCTACTTTCCGCAAATTTGTCTAATTTCTCTGTTTCTCTCCCTTTCTTTTTACTTGAATGTCATTCGTTTTACTCAGCCTCAATGCTTTCGTCTTATCCTGCTTAGTTCTTTCCCTGCGTCCTTGCCAGAATAACACTTTTTCCTACTCTCTGTTACACTGCCTTCTTTTCTAATTTTCCTCATTATCGTTCTCAGTATTCCGTTCCGTAGCTTTCTTTCCCACTTTCTTTTTTATTATCCCTGTTTCTGTGGTTGCTCCATGCCCATTTCCTCTCAGCTGTCTCCCCTTTTGTCTCTACTTCCCTGTCTCCCGGCCTTTCGATTCACATCTCCCTTTTCTCTTTCCCTTTCACACTGCCTGTATCTCATTTCACCTCTCACTGTCACTTCTCACTCTCTGTCTCTTTTCTTAACTCTCGTTGTTCTTTCCTTGCCTCTCCCCTTTTTATTTTCTTCGTAACTGCCCTTTCACATTCCAAATTTTTCCATTCGCTCCCCCTCTGCGCCTGTCGCTCCCTGTCTTTTAACTCTCTCTCTCTCTCTCTCTCTCTCTCTGTATGTGTGTGTGTGTGTGTGTGTGTGTGTGTGTGTGTGTGTGTGTGTAGTAAATCTTCTAACTTGGTTTATATGTACTGTACTATCCTTTTATTTGTTGTTCGGACTACACGTAATTAGAGAGGTGCATGAAGTACAGAAACCCCAAGCTGGCTGCTAGCGAGAGTACGGGGTCGGAGAGAAAAGTTGGGGGGTTTGGTGGGAGTGTGGGACTATGAGGAAGGGAGGGGGAGGGGATAGTTCTCCATCGAGCAGTGTTACAAACACCTTAGTCCACGGAAAAGGAAACGAACTTATTCCGACGTCTGTACAAGATATAACTTTACTTCCTGGAGTCAAATCATTGGTGACGATGCTCAGTTTCCTATTGAGGAGATAGTGTATAAGGTCCTTTCCTGTTTTGGCTAGTGTGTACTATAATGTTTACCATAACCTATGTTATTTAAAGTGTATTTAATTCATTTTGTAAGCTCTTATTCTAACCATGATATATCACTGGGAAATTTTTTTCGTAAAAAACGTGATTGGTGAAATTGTAGTTACATTTCTAATCAGAAGTGTAATGATTTCCATCTTTCATTAAGGCTATATAGATGCACTGATCAACCCTTTAATACTTCGCTTGTTTTGTGGACCATAATTGTTTGCTAATATCTGATGTACTGCTTATCATTATCATGTTAAGGTTTATTGTTGCTTGAAATGTTGTATGTGTAACTGGATATTGTGGTCAATAAATACTTACTTACTTACTTACTTACTGTGTGTGTGTGTGTGTGTGTGTGTGTGTGTGTGTGTGTGTGTGTGTGTGTGTGTGTGTGTGTGTACAAAACGATATTAACCAGCCTTATGCAAAAATATACCGTTAAGAAAATCTTTGACTAGTGGGAGGTGCCTGAGTGTTACCATGGCAACCTCTCACACCACCAAAGTTACATACACACATTACCCCATTAGCAAGTTCCACTAGAGAGCATTGTGTGTGTGTGTGTGTGTGTGTGTCTGGTGTGTGTGTGTGTGTGTGTGTGTGTGTGTGTGTGTGTGTGTGTGTGTGTGTGTGTGTGTGTGTGTGTGTGTGTGTGTGTGTGTGTGTGTGTCCATGGGGATATGGCTATGTAACGTGGATCTGCATGTGTGTAAGTGCAGTACTGTGGGGGACGGTGTGGCCTTATGTGTCCAGGGATAGCTGTATACTGTATATATGAAGGTATGGCTATGTATATTGAAAAAAAAACTTTGTGTGTCGGGTTATGGATATGTATATGTAGATGAATCGACATTTGTTAAGATGTCATAGTGTACGAATGAGTGGAGGTGGGACTACGTGTGTTCAGGTGGAACTACGTGTGTGGAGGTGAGGTTGGGGTTACGTAGGTGAAGGTAGGGCTACGTGTGGAGGTTTGGATACATAGAGGAGTGGGTGTTTGTGTGGAGGGATGGCGTGTGTCCTTGGAGGCGAGGCTGTGCAGAGCTATGGCTGTGTATCTGGGGGTGTGATGGGATGCTGATGTGGTTCTGTGTTTGTGAACGTGTGCCTGTGTGTGCGTGTATTTATGTGTGTGTGTGTGTGTGTGTGTGTGTGTGTGTGTGTGTGTGTGTGTGTGTGTGTGTAGGTGAATGTGTTGTGAGTGGAGGCGGGGTGGGGGTTGTATAGTTTGATGTTTTTACAGTGTGTGTGTGTGTGTGTGTGTGTGTGTGTGTGTGTGTGTGTGTGTGTGTGTGTGTGTGTGTGTGTGTGTGTGTGTGTGTGTGTGTGTGTGTGTGTGTGTGTGTGTGTGTGTGTGTGTGTGTGTGTGTGTGTAAGCTCACTACTCGTCAAAGGACCTTGGTAATACATAAGAAGACATGCTATTAAAGTTGCGGCACAAATATATTTTAATGTGCTATGATGTCAACTTCACTCAAAATAACGCCACGCTTCTTCTCCCCTTTCCTGTCTCCTTGCCATGCGTCTGTCTGTCTTCCGTCTGTGTGTCTTTCTTTCTGCCTGTCTCGCTATTGCAAACCACAAACAACTCTCAACTGTCGACAACTTCCTAGAATATCATAGTATCCTGCATTATACTACTTTTTTTCAGGGTAACTTGACCCAGATTTTCGTCCTTTTGCCGCTTACTTCACATGGGCCATTGACAGAAAAGGGCAGCGCTACGGCTCCTCTTCAATGGCACTTTTTTGTGACTTACATATTCTAGTATTAATCTATTGCTACAACTCAGTATTCAAGTTGGAGAGATGGAAATTTTAGGCCAAGTTTGAGTAAAATGGGTACAGAATTAATAAAGTCAAACAGCATACCTTTGGTGGGTGCAGTGGGAACAAGGCGACAGATCACAGGCAGGAGGACAATGGCGGGATAATCCAGCAAAATCTAACCACCAGCTTATGAAGTGACGCCAACAACACTCGCGCCACACAATCGGTTGAAACACCCGTCCACTTTATCACTAAACACCTGTGGTTCTGAAGTATGATAACAGAAAATAAAATAATCGCGTAGACGTTATGTAGGCTACTGATGCACTCTCTCCACGGAGTCTGCTTCTGACGTTCTGTTTATTGCTTGTTCATCACAATGCTTCGAAATTGATGAGCCTCTCACTCGGACATGACGACTGACTGAACCTTTATCCTTGTCTTGTACCCCTGACCTTTTACTGAATGCTATAAGAAAAACGAATTACTTCATCCTAACCTAACTCAAAGTCTAATGACAGAGATGATCTGCTCGCTTGACTTCCCCGCGCACCTTTTGTGACACCACTGATTAAGTCGGGGTGGGCTTCCTATTCAGAGAAAGCAGTAAAATGGATGGGTAACTGCGAAAAATTAGTCACTGTCCGCTGACTCTTCCTGCTTGGATTCCAGCGACAACGTTCCCAAGTTCGTATGAGTTTGTACAGAATGGTAAATTCAAAATCTAAATAAAGAAATAAGATAATCTGCTGACTTTTCCTTATAATCTTGCTAACAGACAGGCAGGCAGGCAGGGAGGCAGAAAAGGCAGACAGGCAGGCGGTCAGGCAGGCAGACAGACTGATAGACAGATATATAAACCTGGCCAAACACATAGCTTCATCGGGCTTTCTCGGTTGACTGTAATAACATCCACTAGTAGCAGAAGCAACGATTTTTTTTTTCTGATCGCTTTTCTGATTACATATTTTGTTTTCAGCCATACTCGTACCAGATCACGTCAGTCAACAATGATGTGCGTACTGGGGGATTAATAAAGCTTTAATTTTATTTTGTATGAGAGAAAAATGCAGTGAAAATATCGATGGTACCCCCCAACGTCTAATACCCGTGCACACGTCAGTCCTGGCAACACTTAGGGTACCAGTGCAAGGGGCCAAAAGAACACCGGGGCAAGGTCTGACTGATGATATGATGAGTGACATTATCTGGCTACCCCACACCACCAAGACATGTCACTCAGCAAAACCATACAGGTGATGGAGCACGAGGAACCTACCGCACTCAATGTAAACATGAGAAGGCCAAAGACACAACACATACGGTAATGACGAGACCAACACAGCGGCAACTGAGCAAAATATCGGAGCTGGCCGACTACTTCAAGGATTAATGGATATGATTCCAAGGTGGCGACCATCATCCACTCACTTGATGTAGTACTGCCTACTTCTTCCTGTACCTCTACCATTCTTTTTCTGTGTCTGCTCTCCTCTCTTTCTATTTCTCTCCAGCATCCACTCACTTGATGTAGTGCTGCCTACTTCTTCCTTCACCTTTATCATTCTTTTTCTGTCTGTCCTCCTCTCTTCCTATTTCTCCCATCTTTCCTGTCACTTTTTGTTACTCCTCTTTCCTTTTCAGGTGGCTTTACATTAAGTGACAAGCCTAATGGTTTCCTGTAAGCCAGGAAACCATTTACAACGCTGGGTGGTAACCATATAACCAACCCATACGTGTTCCTTAAGTGTCAACAAGTGGGTTGGCGGAGGGTTAGTGCCCCTCCCCGTAAAACAACTAACTCAAGAGACAAACGGCCACCCCTTGCCAGATTATGGCGTCTGGCGATAGATAGATAGATAGATACGGGATTAAGGCGTCTGGCGATAGATAGATACGGAATTATGGCGTCTGGCGATATATAGATAGATAAATATATAGATAGATGAGGGATTATACCGTCTGGCGATAGATAGATATATAGATAGATATGGGATTATGGCGTCTGGCGATAGATAGACAGATGGATAGATAGGGGATTTTGGCCTCTGGTGATAGATAGATAGATAGATAGATAGATGGATAGATACGGGATTATGGCGTCTGGCGATAGACTGATAGGTAATGAATTATGGCGTCTGGCGATAGACTGATAGGTAATGAATTATGGCGTCTGGCGAAAGATAGATAGAAAGATGGATGGATATGAGATTATAGCGTCTGGCGATAGATGGGTAGGTACGGGATTATGGCGTCTGGCGATAGATAGACAGATAGATGGATAGATACGGGATTCTGGAGACTGGCGATAGATAGATAGGACGAATAACTGTCTATCTATCTATCTATTGCCAGACGCCTCAATCCTGCAAGTAGTGGCCATAAACAAATCGCCTCCATGTCGCCCTGTCCCCCGCCATTTCACTGCCCTGCTCCCAGCTCACATCCCCCTCTCTCATATACCTCTCCACTTCATCCTTTCATCTCATCCTTGGCCTCCCCCTCCCTCTCTCCCCCCTCCACTTCACTCATATACACTCACCTCGTCAGTCTCTCACTCTCCATCCTCTCCACATGGCCAAACCACCTCAGTGTGTTTCTCCTAACGCTTCCTATCACATCCACAGCCACACCACAACGCTCCTTCACTTCCTCATTTGTCAGTCTGTCTCTCCATGTAACTCCACATGCTCCTCTCATTTTTTTTTTTAATGCAAGGAAGAAGGAACCAAAGGCCTGGAGCCCGCAAACCTTTCCTTCAAAAAAAAAAAACAAACAATACAAAGGAGAGCCAAATTCAAGATCCGTTTATTTCGAGATGCCTGGACACACTGCGTCTGAAAGACTGGAGATCATAGGAAGTAGGAAATACAGACAGAGGGAGACAGTTCCAGAGTTGACTTGTTGCATAAATGAAGGACTCCCTAAAGCATCCTAGTGAGATACACCACCTTCCCCTCCCTCTATAAAACAACGATAATAAATACAAGGAAATTATAGTATATGTAAAGACAGCGAGGAAAACTATTTAGTATGTGTTTGTTTATGTAGATGCATTTCTGATGGATTGATAAGTCTATAGGAAGTTGTTACATAAGAAGATGGAGGGTGAGCGGTTCTTCACATCCCTGTCTATCTGTCTATCTATTGCCAGACTCCTTAATCCCGCAAGAGGTGGCCGCAAACAAATCGCCTCCATGTCGCCCTGTCCCCCGCTATTTCATTGCCCTGCTCCCAGCTCACACACCCCCTCTCTCATTTACCTCTCAACTCCATCCCTCCACCTCATCCTCGGTCTTCCCCCTCCCTCTCCCTCCCTCCACTTCACCTACATACACCCTCTTAGTCAG
Organism: Coenobita brevimanus; assembly: GCF_032717465.1. Lineage (NCBI taxonomy): Eukaryota > Metazoa > Arthropoda > Malacostraca > Decapoda > Coenobitidae > Coenobita > Coenobita brevimanus. The sequence goes on from NW_027643504.1 coordinate 61,216, forward strand.
TCTTTCATTCTCCATTCTCTCCACATGTCCAATATGGCTTAAAGATACAGTAATACACAACTCTGTAAGCTCAGTGTTATGCACAGCTTTGTTTTACTGTTTACATATAACTATTCCTACTTGTTTTCATATATTTGCTTTAGAACCCAATGTGATTATACAGTGAAATATGCTATGTTGTAGTTTCCTCCTCCTTGCTTTACTATCCTTATCCATCAGCATGTAGAATTAGATCTCGTAGTCATAGTCTACTCTGTAACAAAAAGCCTCGAAAGGATCATAAGGTCTGTTGCTGTTTGCTGTTCTTTGTATTCCTTTGTACTCCCTCTTAACACTATCATGGAGGGCGCGGGCTATGGCATTATCCCCAGCTGACACCCCCCCCCCCTCCTCTCCTCGGCTCTGTAAATGAGTAGCGAGTAATTTTTCCCACGTGCATGTCCGTCGTGTGTGTGTGTGTGGATATTCGCCCCGCACATGTAGGGGCACCGGCAAACAGAGAGCCCGTCAGGGAAATGGCGGAATCAAGCTCTCGATTCAGAGCAAAGCGGGAACAGCAGGCGGAAGGACGAGGGGAAGGCGGCAGGGGCAGGGGAAGGCGGCAGGGGCAGGGGAAGGTGCGATGGTCAGTGGTGAAAAACGGCTGGGCAAAAAAAAAGCACCTCAAGTCTGCCCATCAGAGTCCGAGATGTCGGTGTACTCGGAGTCGCGATCTATATCCTCGTACAACTCTAGCTCCCCCGAGTCCCTAAGGCGAGGTGGAACGCCTAATGGGGAGTCTTGAAGGACCCGGCTAAGTGCTAGAGTTATGCCGCGTTCGAGCCTGGCGGCGAGGAGCTCACGAGTACACGCAGCATCGTCGGACTCAGTAGAGGATGGCAGAACAAGGGCAGGTGAGGGGCTTGCAGGCGGCGGATCGGTGGCGGAAGTTGTGAGATCCACTCCCTCAGCAGCAGGTGGAGAAACGGGGGGGGGAAGGGCCCTCGACGTCGCGGTGGTCGGGCGAAACGGGGACGGCAGCCCTTTCCCCCTCAGCTGCAGACGGCAAGGAGTGGATCTCAGCAACGGTGGTGATGGTGTCAAGCTCCATGGCCGTGATCGGTGCCGGGTCGGTAGGGGTAGAGACAGACGAGCCAGTCGCCCTGTTGAGGGGTCCGTCCAGGCACAGCCGTTTGCGCGGTGTGCAGCGGGGCCGAGGTGGAGGTGGCCGGGACTTGGGCTGCGCAGGAGGCCGCCGGGGACGACGATCTGGACGAGGGGCTGAATATGCGTCTCCGACAAAGCTCTGGGGGATGACAAGTCTTGGTAGCCCGTTCTCCTCAAAGATCTGAGGGAGGAGAACGTGCAACAGAGCCTTGTCACCCCCACAAAAAGTCTGTGCCGTAGCGACGCACATCGAGACCAGGAGATTAGTCTCCCCAGAACACCCAAGATCACGAGACTAGCGTCTCTGGGCCGTGGGGCGCCGCCGTGCATGGGCAGAGCCCTGCACAGCAGCACCTCCCGGCCCAGTGACATCCGTAGCCTCGGGACCCTTGGGTGACTGACGGAGCCGAAACTCCACAGCCTCACCCTCGCCAAGAGAGCGCCGAAAGTGTCGGGGGTTAGGTGCAACGATCCGGAGTCTGTGCACGAAAACATCAGCACCTGTGTCCCGGCGCTTGATGAAGCCGTACCCTGACTTCACGTTGAACCACACCACCGCACCTGTGATCTTCGTGACTCCCGGCGGCCTAGAACTACTGCTGGATGCCCCCCTCAACGGGTCGTAGGCGGTGGCAGTAGATCGCTGGTCGGGCATAGCTGGGAAGGTCTCACTATGCCGGCAGTGATCCTCCTACGGCTGCTAGACCGGAACTGCATGTCCGTCGCTTATTTGTTTTTCCACATTAGCAGACGATTTTCACGGAGCGGCAACCGTGTCAGCCTGTCTGTCTCTCCACGTAGCTCCACATTCCTCTCAGATAACTTATTTCCACACCACTTTTCACACGAATAAAGATTGGTTAGGAGAAACACATTAAGGTGGTTTGGCCATGTGGAGAGGATGGAGAGAGTGAGACTGACGAGAAGAGTGTATGTGAGGTGGAGGGGCGGAGATGGAGGGCGAGGCCAAGGATGAGATGGAAGGATAGAGTGGAGAGGTATATGAGAGAGGGCGGTGTGAGCTGGGAGCAGGGCAGTGAACTGGTGGGGGACAGATCGACAAGGAGGCGATTAGGTTGTGGCCACCCCTTACGTAATTAAGGCGTGTGGCAATACTGTAGATTGATAGATGGTTCAACTGAAAGAAGAGGCAGTATCAAAGAACTGATGAACAATATCCTGCCTCACCTTTGTTCATCTCGGCAAGATGGGCAAGCTGTTGAAACACTATCAACACTGAGAATAGACACACAGCTCGAGCGTCCTTCCCCTCTCACGGTTAGAGGGTGACTGACAGGATTCGAAGCTTCTCTAGGTCGAGATAAAATACTTGTTTTTATTATGCTGATTAATGTTTACCTTTAGTATTATTCCTATCTATATATCCATCTATAGTCAGACGCCTTCATTTGCGTAAGGAGTGGCCACATACAAATCATCTCCATATCACCCTGTCCCCTGCCATGTCGCTACCCTCCCCCCATCTTACACCCCTCCGTTTATGTACCTCTCTACTCCATCCCTCCATCTCTTCTTTGGTCTCCCCCTCCCTCTCCCCCATCCATCTCACTCACATATACTCCTAGTTAGTCTCTCACCCTCCATACTCCCAAGTTACATCCCACCCTCTCTCTTATAGGCCCTATCCTACCGCTCTCCTCCATTCCACCATCTCCTCCTCGGTCTCCCCCTCCCTCTCCACCCTCCATTTCATTCACGTACACTCTCCTAGTTAGTCTCTCACCCTCCATACTCCCAGCTTTCACCCCGTGTCTCATACCTCTCTCCTCCATCCCCCCATCTCTTCCTCGGTCTCCTCCTCCCTCTTCCCCCTCCACCTCCCTCACATACACTCTCCTAGTTAGTCTCTTACCCTCCATACACCCATCTTACATCCCCCCTCTCTCATACACCTCTCTTCTCCATGCCTCCATCTCCTCCTCGGTCTCCCCTCCCACTCCCACCCTTCCACTTCGCTCACATACACTCTCCTAGTTAGTCTCTCACCCTCCATACTCCCAACGCTAATCTAGTCGTCTGGGTTGATGATGTTCACCTGAAATACATCTTTATTTATCCTTTTTACTGGCATGTATCCCAACCCCGACCATGGTGGTGGTGGTGGTGATGGTGGTGGTGGCAGCAGCAGTAGTAGTAGTAGTAGTTGTTGTAGCAGTAGTAGTAGTAGTAGTTGTAACAGTAGTAATATACACAGGTAATGTCAGTCTGCTGTCTAGTGTGTTGTCTGTTGTCCAGTCTGCTTGCCTGCCTGCCTGCCTATCTGCCTGTCTACCTACCAGCCTCCCAATTGTCAGCCTACCTAGCTGCATGTTTGCCTGCCTACCTGTCTGCCTACCTACCTACCTGCCTGCCTGTGCCTGCCTACCTGTCTGCCTACCTACCTACCTGCCTATGCCTACCTGCCAGCCTGACTATCTACCTACCAATCTGCCTTGTCTTTTTTTTTTTTTTTAATATCAACAAGACACTTAAATCTTCAGTGGAAACTATCAGTACAGTAACACTTTATATTCAAACTCCAGCATCGGCAGAGAGAGAGAGAGAGAGAGAGAGAGAGAGAGAGAGAGAGAGAGAGAGAGAGAGAGAGAGAGAGAAGAAGTAAGTAATAAGGACTGGCACCAAGCCCAAGAGGACTATATGGCACTAAAACCGCTGCATAAAAAATGACGGGTGTGCTATGGTGGAATAAAGGTAGAGGGGAAGACGGGGAAGACACTAAATGTGAGGCAAGATACGGGTTTGAGATAGGAAGCGCATGAGGTGTGTGATGTAAAACACAGGGGATTCACCAAGAAGATCGGCTAAGGTAGGGGGACGTCCAAGGGAGTAAAGGAACGGGAGAGTCCGTCTGCGCACGACGTGGAACGAAGGGCAGTCAAGCAAAAGATGGTGGACCGTGAGTCGGGCCTGAAAACATTGACAGATCGGAGGAGTGCCTCCTGACATTAGAAAGCCATGTGTGATCCGCGTGTGGCCAAGGCGCAGACGGGCTAGGGCTGTTTCCCAACGCCTGTTGCAATGGGAGGACGACTGCCAGTGAGTGACAGTACGTTTGATGGCGCGGAGTTTGTTATCAGTTGTAGACGTCCATTTTGCTTGTCACCGCTGGCCAAGGAGACGGGTAACAATCGGGAAATAATCAGTTGCCGGGATAAGATGAGGTGTGACAGAGCAAGAGGTGACAGCTGCACGTGTTAGGCAGTCAACCCTCTCACTACTCGGTATTCCAACATGGCTTGGGACCCAGCAGGAGACAGACTTCAATCTGGTGTTAATGCGGAACAGCCATTCCTGTATCTTCAGCACTAGCGGGTTGCTGGCAGGGATAGACTGAATACCATGTAGTGCACTAAGTGAATCCGTGAAAATAACAAAAGTGTGTAACCTTGATCGGTATATAACACGAAGGGCCAGTAAAATGGCCAGCAATTCAGCAATGAAAATACTTGCGACTGGTGGAAGGCGGATCTGATAGGTATGGTCTTGCCCTTGCACACACTGCAGCCGTAGCCGTGGGCCTGCCTACCTGCCGGGAAGTAACTGAAGGGCGTACGGTGGCCGCTCCTTCCCCGTCACGTATGGTGGCCATGAACACGGTGTTACTCCCGTAGGAGGAAAAGGCAGGAGAGGGGTGCACAGGGGCAGCGCCCTCTCCGGTACGTACAGAGGCCACAGCCGAGGGTCTACTTACCCTGGTAAGTACAAAGGCCGTAGCCGTGGGCCTGCCTGCCCTTCGGGAAGTAACTGAGGTGTTACTCCTGTAGTAGGAGGCAATAGTGGATGAGGGGCGTACGGTGGCCACTCCCTCCCCGTCACGTACGTTGGCCGTGAACGCGGTTCCACTATTCCTCTCTCTGCCAGTCGGGGCGCGTTCAATAACTAACGCCCCAAGGCCGTCCCCAGAGGTGGCTGTGACTGAGGGGTGTACGGTGGCCACTCCCTCCCCCTTCACGTACGGTGGCCTTGATGGCGGTGTCACAGGGGGAACAACTGAAGGACGAACAGTGACCGCTCCTTCCCCGGTACATACGATGGCCGTACCGCGGTGTTGCCTGGGACTGACACTGGATCAGTCCCACCCCGAACCTGGTGAAGGCTGCCCCGCCTGCAGGGTTGTTGCCTCTTCTCACTCACCTGGTGCTGTGACAGTTGTGGGGAAGAGGGACTCTGGACAGGGGTGTCCTGGTGACCCTCTTGTCCTGGGTCACTAACCCCGCCGGGATGTCCTCCTGGGGTGGTGGTGTGGTGGTGGTTTGGTGGTGGGGTGGGGGGTGGCAGGGTGAGTGGTCCGGCGGCGGCGGGTATTTTACTTTCATTACCCCTCCACTCCTTTCATTTCTCCAGTCATTTCCCAAGAGATAAAGAGAAAGGCATAGGAAGCAGCAATCAGATTCTTATAAGTTCCTTCCTATCTTGACCCTCCTATTTCGCTTCCTCCTTCCATCTCTCTCAAGCCTCCCTCGCACCTCCACTCCTCTTTCATCCCCGGAGCCATATCAGGAGGGAAAGGGAGGAGAATAAATGAAGCAGCAGCCAAAACAGGCCTAAGATATGGCCTGGCTGGATGAACGAGAATGCCCACTTGAATTGCAGTGAAAGAAAGCTCTCTCTCTCTCTCTCTCTCTCTCTCTCTCACAACACTAATATACTTGTTGAATCCGTTCAACCACTTACTAACACATTAAAATTCTCCTTCATGACTTTACACCCATCCTTTCCACGTAGCATAAATTTGAGTAATCATGGCTGCACGGAAGTTATACCAGCCTCATTCTCAATACTTATATTATCCCTTCCTTGTGAGATGAGACAATTTTTTAATATATATATCTGCCCTCTTCTTTCCTTTTCCCCTCCTATCTCTTCCTGTTCTTCTCCCATCTTTCCTCCTTTCATTTTCCTTCTTATAAGAATTCTTGTATTCCTTTTCTGCCTCCTCCCTGTCTCATATTCCTCTCCAAATAACTTTTTGTATTCCTTTTTTCCCCCATCTCCTCTCCTTCCTTTTCTCCTCCTCTGTAAGACTTTTCCTTTCCCGCCTCTTCTTCTTCCATCTTTCTTTGCTTTCCTCTTTTTTTTTCATTAATGCATTCATCTTCTGCCCCTTCTCCTCGCATCTTTCCTTTCTTCATTTTCTTTTCTTTTTTTATTTTTCATTAATGCATTCCTTTTCTGCCTTTCTCCTCCTCCTTTCTATGATTTCCTCTTCTCATTTTTTTTCATTAATGCATAATTCCTTTTCTGCCCCTTCTCCCATCTCTCAACCTCCTCCTCCTCCTTTTCACCAGTCTCCTTCCCTCTTCTTACCAGTACTGGGATGTTTTCTATTGGTTTTAAATTATATTTTGGCAGCTTTTGACAGATCTTCATTTATATGGGGTTTCCAATACCTTAAAGCTTCTTTTGATGTACTTTTCAAGGAGTGTTCAGTTCTCTTGCTGTATGGGGCTACTCTTGGATCAGTATTATTATATTCTTTAGGCAACTTACCTCACTCCAAATACCTTCACATTGACTTACCTCAATCCTTTGCTGGTTCCACCTTTATATCATTTTGTAGTATTTCCAACCTCCCATCACTCATCAAAGAAATACAGGTAATATATTACAGTAGGCCAGTTGGCCCACACTAGGCAGCTCCCACACAAGTGTGACTAAGTAAAAGAATAAGTCATATTCCCACTGGTTAGGGAGACACCCAAGCACCTTTCCTTACCAATTAATTTCTGCATATACTGTACATATCAGTGTTACCCTGTATGTGGTCACAAACTCCCACCGTTCATACATCAGTAAGAGAAAGAAAAATAAGAGCTGTGTGGGGTCTGCAAAACACATCACAAGGCCTCAGGTGCTGGACTGTCTGCTATGCTAAACACCACCGCCCACTACCAACGAAGGCTTTCTCATTTACCTGAGCTATTATCCTTTCCCTGCTTTCTTGTCTACAGAAACATATTTTCAAGCGCTCTGCAGCAGATCACCATCCTCCTTTCAGGAGATGCTGCCCACCAGTCCCCTGAGTTCATATCTAGCTGAGCAAAGTGAAAACAAACAATATATGAAGCCACATACTGAAAGATGTAATCAAACACTCAGTTCAAATGATGCCATCCTTTTTCTGTAAGAATCCCCAAACTGAGGTGAGCCATGGTACTGTACACATGGCTTGTATTCTCTTCCTAGTCCTTAGCTATTTATTTTTGGATACAGCTGGTTAATAGGATTTTGTACGTTTTTTAGGAAGAGTATGGTGATATTAGAATGATTTAAATAATGTACAAAAGGACAGATCCTTATCCTGCCCTAAGGTGGGAGAGGAGGTTTGGATGATGATGACGATGACTACAGGACAGCAAGGGGTAATAAGCAAAATAAATTACAGGCATACCCCAGTTCAGCAAACTAATTGGTTAGGCAAAACCCCATCGTTAGGCAGGGTATCATATATCGGGGTACTTTTAACATGTACTGTATTTCAACGTGAACTGTTTACCAGCCTTGAGTTTCCCAAAAAACAAGCCCAAAACCCACCCAAATGAGCCCAAAACAAGTTTAAAGCCAATCTAAATGGCCTAACAGCTGTCAAGGAAGCTAACCTAAAACTAACACCTGTAAATAACTCACTAAAACCAATAATATAAAATCTGAAATTCATCGAATATTTCTGGAAAACATCAAGCTTAGTAAACTGTACCCCAAAATGACAATGTTCACCCCACCTATGGCCAAAGCACATTAATCTAGGTCAAAAAACAGTTTATAAATCAATCTAAATGCACAACATTAGTCTACGATATCATCAAAGTCGGTAAAAAATCAAAACCCATCATTAAACCAGGGTTTAGCCATCATCGGGCGGGGTATGATGGTATTTCTACCCCCATCGTTAAGCCAGTGTATTGCATCTAGGGGTTTCGTATATCGAGGTATTACTGTACTTGGGAAGAAGTGTTAGGGAGCTGCCGTAACTGATGAGAGTACAGGCCATGATTTAAAACTCTGGCTAAGCACTGAGTCAAGAGAACATAGCTGAGGATAACTGAAGAAGGCTGGCAGACCAAAGCACAAACTGGCAGACCAAAGCACATACAGAACATAACAGTATAAGGTAGGCAGAAAAATGCACATAAACACAGAATATGGCACTGACAGAAACACAGCACATAAAGAACATGAAAGTGTAGCTACAAAAACCTGCAAGAACAAAGAACGTAACTATGAACATGCAAGTTTAACTGCAGAAGACTGGCTGAACAAAACATAAACAAAAAACATGAAAGGATAACTGCAAGAAATTGGAAAAACAAAAAGCATATGAAGGGAAAACTTAAGGTAGGTTAGATCCATGCTAGGCTGCTCCTGTAAGTGACTAATCAATAAGCGTAAGATGTAAATAGCAAAGAAAATTATTGCACGAGTGGATGGCACAACCTACATGAGGCCACATTATAAGTTGTATGGTAGGCACTGAAGCTCCTTTTTGTTAGTGACTTAGCTTCCTTTTTGCTACTCAGTATTCTCCTACATCACTGTATTCATTATTAGGTACATACAAAAGGATGCTGAGATGCAATGAGAATGAATCACAGAGATGTGTTAAGTCTGCAAAAGCCGCTTGCGGTATGACTGTAAAACATGATTCATGTGTTGGACAATTTATTTTTCACTGTGGGATAAAAAATTACAAGAGACACACATAATTAAACATTCCCCACCATTCTTACACAACTGCAGTCAACTGACATTCTCACACAACTGCTCAGACATGTAACATTCTCACACAGTTGCAGTTATCAAGCTCTTAAGGGGGAATTAAAAACAGTTTAATGGGGGTTAAAAATTAAACATTCCGACATTTATTTATGCCTTGATGGCATACCTTCAGGGTAGGAAATTCACCTCTTTGATATCTTAGGTGTGTGGTGGGTGGTGACGACCATCATCCACACACTTGATGTAGCGCTGCCTACTTCTTCCTTAGCCTGTATTATTCTTTTTCTGTGCCTGCCCTCTTCTCTTCCTATTTCTCCCATCTTTCGTGTCATTTCTTATTGCTTTTCTTTCCTTTACAGGTGGTTTTACATTGAGTGACAAGACAAATGGTTTCCTGTGAGCCAAGAAACCATTTACAATGCTGGGTGGTAACCATATAACCAAACCATACATGCTCCCTATGTGTCAGTGAGTGAGTTGGTGGAGGGTTAGTGCCCCTCCCTGTAAAACAAATAACTCAAAGTCAAATGGCCACCCCTTATGGGATTATGGGGTCTGGCAATAGATAGATAGATAGATAGATAGATAGATTGATATCTTAGGTGTGAGGCGCTTCATCTGCTGCTGTCAGGCTGCATCAGATGGCACGGGTCTTCTGGGCTGCAGATCCAGAGGCCTGAACTTCTGTGGGTGGAAAATTCTGAGTTAATACAACATAGATTTCAGCCAATGGAACAGAGCCATTCCTACAACATAGAGAGTCACTGGCCTCTGGTTTCTTCTCCCCCCCCCCCACACACACACACAGTGGAGCAATAATTGGCAAATGGAATTTAATGTGGACAAGTGTCATGTAATTAAGTGTGGCAAAACTGAGAAAAGATTAGATTGGGATTATAAGTTAGGAAGGTCAACCCTACACATATCAGAAAGAGAGAAGGACCTAGGAGTGATTATCAGTAACAAACTATCTCCAGAAAATCACATCAGTGAGAAGGTGCATAACATGTATACACTGCTTACTAATATGAGAACAGCATTCACATATATAAATGAAGACACACTGAGAAAGATAATAACATCATTCATCAGACCAACCCTGAAATATGCATCAGTAGTCTGGAGTCCTCATCTCAATAAACACATAGATAAGACTGGAAAAGTAAAAAGGGCAACTACAAGATGGGTACCAAGCTTAAGGGATCTAAGCTACGAAGAATGACTAGAAAAACTGAATCTACCAACACTACAGGAGAGAAGGTAAAGACGAGACATGATCATGCTATATAAATGCATCTCAGGCAAAGAGAAAATAGACATAAATGAATATATAACCTATGGGGAAGCATCAACAAGAGAACACTGCAAAAAACTACATGTATGTAAAAAGAGAGGTGATAAAGATGCAAGGAAATTTAGTTTCCCAAATAGGGCAATTGATCAGTGGAATGCACTACCGAATGAAATAGTGTGTGCCAAAACTATTCACAAATTTATGGATATGTATGATAAAACTGGTTTAATACACAGAACAGTATGAGCCTGACTCATTCCTGTAAAGATACAATTAGGTAAGAACACACACACACATACACACACTTTAAAGAAAAACGTTGAGGCAGACTGGAAGACCCACATCCAGCTGAAGGTACCAGCATCCAGGGCAGCCACTGTGCTTGTGTTATGCAACAGACTGTGCAGCTTCTCATTACTGTTCTTTCATTCATTCATTCTCATCCAATTATTACTGTTCTACAGGAATAAAAACTCATTTACAATACAGTACACATTACCAAACCCAAACAGCCAATTTCCATTATATTTTTTCATGCAGTAAACCCTCATTATACGATGGGGTTCCGTTCCTGAAAACCCCATCGTATAGCAATCCATTGTATGGTGAACCTGTTATGACATGTAGTCAATGGGGATACATTCCCAGACCTGCCTAAACTCGCACAATCAACCCTTTCCATCATTAAACACACTTAAAACGATGCTGAGGGACAAATACCAGTACTGTATTGGGTACATTTTACATTATTTAGGAAGTGGAGAGATGGCATGGGGCACAAGGGCTTAGGAGTAAATGAAGAAAAAACAAAAGTGATGGTATCCAGGGCTAGGGGCAGTACTGTCAAAGAAGAAGGAGAATGGCTATGTGCGATTTGCCACAAGGGCATAGGAAGTAATTCCATCTTGTGCAGTGTCTGTAATAACTGGGTGCATAAGAGATGTAGTGGTATTAGAGGTAGACTGCGAGATAACGCTGATTTCATGTGTGCGGTGTGTCAGAGAGAGCAGGTGGAGATTGACAGGCGTGAAAGGATTGAACTTGCTGGTGGATCTCTTGAGTGTGTGGAAGAGTTTTGTTATTTGGGAGACATGTTATGTGCTTGTGGCAGGGCTGGAGCTAGCTCTGTGGCTAGAGCAAGGAGTGGTTGGAAGAAGTTCAGGGAGCTGTTGCCTCTCCTGACATTGAGAGGGTTCTCCCTCTGTGGTAAAGGATCTCTGTATACAGCTTTTGTTAGGGGTGTAATGCTGTATGGTAGTGAGACCTGGCAGTAAAGGAAGAGGATATTCGCAAGCTCAAATGTACAGAAATGACATTGATTAGGTGGATTTGCAGTGCATCCCCGAGTGTGAGGCCTGGGGGAGCTAGGTTTATGATGGAAGAGTTGAGGAGTACGTTGGGACTGGACTGTATTGGTGCTGTGATGAGGAGAGGCAGACTGAGATAGTTTGGGCATGTGGAGGGGATGCATGATGATAAATGGGTGCTGAAAGTGAGAAGTGTTAATGTTAGGGGTAGGGTTGCGAGAGGTAGACCGAAAAAGACCTGGGACGATGTCATTCAGTGTGACCTCAGGGATGAGGGACTGAATAGGGAAGCTGCCACAGATGGAGCAGCATGGAGAGCCGCCATTAGGTGACCAAGACCGATGCATAGAGCCTTCAAAAATTAAACAAAACGATGGAGCTAGAAAAGGACACCTACATTTGGATGCACTGATATAACCGAGCTGCTCCTCTGCCCAGTTATACATACTTCCCTCAACTCCCTCCCTCTCCTCTAAAAGGAGAATGGTGAGCTACAAGAAGATGGCATCTCTGGCCTGTAATCCACTGGGTTCACATTCAGATAAGCCTAGGGTTGTGGTTACTACTACATTACTGTTTATAACACTACTTACAGTACCTGTACTGTACTGTACCATACTGTACAACATTCTCACGCATTCACTCTTAACCCAAAATTTATTGGACCAAACAATGACATGAAATAACAAATAATCAATCACTGCTTACTTCACTCAATTAAGCACATAGAAAAGGGATACAGTAATATAATAACAGCTGACACACTATTGTTGGTTAATTTTCAGCTGACAAAGCTGGGCCACTTCCACACCTTGAATACCAAGTCAAGGGCATATGAAATTCTGTAAGCCTTCATTATGAGGTAGGAATCTCCTTGGTTGCTTGTCAAACTGACTCTTATCCAACTACATTTGGCCATCAACTGAGCTGAAAGAGGTTAGGATCTGAGCCAGGTTAAAACAAACATGCAAATATGTTGTTACCTGGTTCATAGCACTTCTGTATATTTGGTGCCATAATGATGCATGACATCTTGCCCATTAACTTGGTTGTCTGCTTCAGCCCACACACAAACCTCTGCCTGTCAAAAAAAAAGGGAGTTACAATTTGGCCTAAATTAATAGCATGAATCCAACGATGTATTAATCAACTGTATTTTCATAACTACCAGATTCTTTCATTTTCCTTTGGAAGACTTTCTATGGTGATGGGGTTGATGGAGGGTATTTCTAACCTCTCTACTTCAAAGTCTCTCTTATGCTGAATAAAACTGTATCATGAGAGAATAAAATAGAAAATATCACTCTACTTTAATAGGTCAGAGCTGTTTCACTTTAAAAGCTGTTTCATTATTCTGCTGCTGATGAATTAACATCTATTAGTGGTAGGTGGGGGCGCTCACCATCCACTCACTCGACGTAATGCTGCTCTCAGGTGACTGTTCTCTCCTCTCTTCCATTCTTCCTTCCTTCCTTCCTCTTCTTTCTTTCTTTCTTTCCTTCTTTCTTCTGTCTACAGGTGACTCTCCACTGACTGACATGGCAAATGGTCTCCTGTACATCAGGAAACCATTTACTACGCTGGGTGATAACCACATAACCAAACTATGGCACCTGGTGGTTTAGTGGGTAACTAAGGCACTCCTGCCAGATTAAGCCAATGTAGGTTTATATCCAAGGGGTGGTTGGGGTTTATTGCTCATGTAATGCCACTCAGGGATGAGTGAGGCTGGTCACTCTCATCTTAAATGTCTGGACCAACTTGCCTAGCCCTGGGTTCCTACACTCCTCATGGGGCAACACAGGATTAGATAATGATGATGATGATGACGATATTCACTTAAAGTTACTTATGATTCATTATAAAGTTGCTCGCAAGTTAGAAATGAATGTTTTTAAGCTTTAACCACTCAGTCACAAACCAGAAATATGTCTCACTTAGGGCGGTTTCACTTGAAGCAGGTGCTGTCGACTCCTTCCTAACGGTCTCTTCATCCCGTTTCACCCTCTCCTTCTTTTCTTTCTCCTCCTCCTCGACAGGTAACAGGTCCGCTGGTGTTGATGAACTTGTAGGAGGTTGTGTCTTCTGTCTCTCTATGGCTCTCTTTGCTTCTGTTGAGTTGAGAAGGAAAAAACTGTAATTACATTATCATCATCGTCAACACATGGAAAATAACCCATTCTGCCCATGGTTGTCATTTCTATTTATTCTCACTACCACCAGATGATATCCAGGTAATTTAGTTATGGGGTATGTCTATCCCCCTTTCTTAATACTGACTATGACAAAACACAAGAATAAGTTTCAAAGCAAGCCTGAGGACAGTAAATCAACCAGGGGGATGAGGGTGGGTTCATGGAATGTGGGAAGTTTGAGGGGAAGAGCAGGGGAAGTCGTTGAGGCATTCAGTAGGACGTGAGTGGATGTGGCGTGTTTGCAGGAAGTCTGGTACAGGGTGGATCAGCCAGAAAGATTGTTGGGAAGGACAGGAAAGATGGGAGAAATAGGAAGAGAAGAGGGCAGGCACAGAAAAAGAATGATAAAGGCTAAGGAAGAAGTAGGCAGCACTACACCAAGTGAGTGGATGATGGTCACCACCACCTACCACTAATTATTATTATTATTATCATTATTATTATTATTATTAATGCAATCTATCAAAACACTGAATGTAATAACACACCATGTAAATTTACCTACCATTAAATATAATTTCAAATGCTGCTATTCTATCATCCTGCAGTCTTTTAGCTGCTTTCTTCAGTTTTGATAAATTTTTCTTCTTCTTGGCTCTAATTTTCCCTCATCTCACCTGAAATTGAGAGAAAAAATAAGTGTGGCATAGTGCTATTCATTTTTTATTGCAGGTAAATACATATTCCAGCACATGAACTCCTTTAATGGTAGTACAGTAGTAGCTTTGCAGCCCTAGGTTCATCTGAATGTGAACCCAGTGAACAGCAGGCTGGAGTTGCCCCTATCCTGCAGCCCACCATCCTTTCTTCAGGGGAAAGAAAGGGAGGTGAGGGACATCTGTATAACCAGGTAGTTCCAATACCCAATCATATCAGTGTCACCCACCACATAAAGGCATCATTCTCCATCATCCCTTTGATGGTGCTGGTAGTGCCTTCATGTGATGGCACTGATAAAACCAGGCAGCTCCACTGCTTGATTATACCAATGTCCCTTACGTCCTTCCTTGTTCCTCTACGTGAGGTTAGTTGACTGCACAAGAATAGTAACTTCTGCCTGCTGACCTCTGAGTTCACTTTCCAGATTACCCTGGGGCTGCAGAAGCCACTACTACTACTATTACTACTACTACTACAGTACTATAGTCTGTTCCATATAAACTGGCAGAGAGAAACCTGTATTTTCCTTCCCAAGGCTGGGTCAAACGTAGAATGCAGGTGACCTTAGAAGGATTATCCCCCTCTTTCCTCCAGCCCCTCCCTTCTTCTTCCTCTCCTGAGAGAGAGAGGAGAGTGTGTGTGTGTGTGTGTGTGTGTGAGCGTGCATGCGTGTAGGTGTAGGTGCATGTGTGTGTGTGTGTGTATTTTCTGTGGAGAGCCTTCTTCTGTGCTACCCTTGTATTATTCTCATAGATTAGTCTTATTCCTGTTGTAGCTGCCTAGCATGGACCAAAATGTCTACTGCAGTTTTTCTCTCTTCTTACAGTATGTTCTCATACGTTACTTTTAGCAACTTGATTGTTGTATTAATATTTAAAAACTATTTAAGACCGGTTTCAAAATTTCCCATTCATCACACACACACACACACACACACACCAAAGAACCCAATGTAATAGAATCATTGGAATATCTCTGTCCTTTGGGAAAAAGTGATCACGTGGTCATTGAGTTCCAGATGTTAATAGGAAACGTCGAGCCAAGAGACGAGCTTCATAGACAGGGAAGATACAACTTTGGCAAAGCAAATTTTACAGGATTGAGAAACTTTTTTGAAAATGCGGATTGGAGAAAATTCAGAGAAACAAGAGAGATACAGAGGAAGTGGGATATCTTTCTAGACCTCTATAATTTGGGAGTGGAAAAATTTGTACCAAGAGTAAGAGGGAAAGAAAACAGGAAAAAGGAGTGGTTTAATAGAAGGTGTATGATAGCAAAAAAAGAGAGAGATAAGGCGTGGAACAATTGGAGAAAGAGAGGTAACGACAGAACAAAGGAAGAATATAAAAGAACAAGAAATGAATACACAAGAATACGTAGAGAAGAAGAAAGGAATTTTGAGAAAGGTATAATAGACAAATGCAAGGATGAACCCAAACTGTTTTATAGATTTGTTAATGGCAAACTGAAACAAAAGGAAGGAATCACCAAGCTGAAAGTAGAAGGAGAGGTCTTTAAGGATGCGGCAATGCAAGCAGAAATAATGAACAAACGTTTCCAGTCAGTTTTCACTAAAGAAAAGGAGCTTGTGGAAGGGGAGGGTGTGATTAGAAATGTTCCGGTGATGAAAGATATAAAAGTGGAGGTACAGGAAGTGTATAAATTACTGGAAACTCAAGATGTAAGGAAAGCCCCAGGACCTGATGGAATTTCTAATTGGGTACTGAAGGAATGCAGAGAACAACTGGCGGATAAAATTCACAGCTTAATTGTATGCTCACTGGAAGAGGGGAAAGTGCCAAAAGAATGGAAGAGGGCAAATGTGGTACCAATTTACAAGGGAGGAAACAGGGAAGAACCCCTGAATTATAGACCAGTGTCTCTAACCAGCATGGTCGCAAAATTGTGTGAGAGAATTCTGAAAGACAGATGGATAAAATATCTGGAAGAGATGAATATTTTGGCTGAATGTCAGTTTGGATTCAGAAGTGGAAGGTCATGTGTTTCTAACTTGTTGAGCTTTTACTCAAGAGCGATTGATGTGGCACAGGAGAGAGATGGTTGGGTGGATTGTGTGTACTTAGACTTAGAGAAGGCCTTTGACAAGGTACCTCATAAGAGACTAATGTGGAAACTAGAATATATAGGAGGACTAAAGGGGAAACTTCTGGAATGGATGAGAGACTTTTTGAGAGACAGACAAATGAGGACAGTAATAAAGGAAAAGATGTCTGGATGGAGGGAAGTAGCAAGTGGAGTCCCTCAAGGCTCAGTGCTGGCGCCAGTAATGTTCCTGATTTACGTAAATGATATGGTAGATGGAGTGAACAGTTATGCAAGTCTGTTTGCTGATGATGTAAAGATCTTGAGGAAGATAGAGGCTGAGGAGGATTGTAAAATACTGCAGGAGGATTTGGATAGGATACACAATTGGAGCCGGACGTGGGAAATGAAATTTAATGTAAAGAAATGTAAAATATTGGAAATGGGTAAAAGTACCAGGAGACCATCACTGAATTATTTTTTGGGTAATGAATTAATCACAAAAAGGAGAGAAGAGAAAGATTTGGGAGTGCTGGTCCAAGATAGTTTGTCACCAGAAAAGCACATTAACAAGATAGTTGGAGAGACTTATAAACTCTTGACTAACATAAGAGTAGCATTTCATTATATGGATGAGGAAATGATGAAAAAATTGATAGTGGCCATGATCCGCCCCAGGTTAGAATATGTAGCGGTAGTGTGGTGCCCACACAAAAAGAAAGATATAAACAAGATTGAGAGAATACAAAGAACAGCAACCAAGATGGTTCCCAAGTCTGACAGACCTGTCATACAGAGAGAGACTGGAAAAACTGGATTTGCCTTCGTTAGAGGAAAGGAGAAAGAGGGGAGACATGATTGCGGCGTTCAGGACCATGGTGGGAGTAGATAAAATTGACAAAGAAGATCTGTTTGTATGGGATAAGAGAGCAACAAGAGGACATGGAATGAAATTGAAAAAGTCAAGCTGCTTGAAGGATATCAAGAAATATAGCTTTCCTTACAGAAGTATAGACTTATGGAATAGCCTGGACAAAGAGATCGTCCAGTCTAAAAACTTAAACGAGTTTAAAGTTAAATTCGACTTATTGAGAAACAGCGACGGAAACCCACGAGCATAGTACATTCCGTGTATATCACAATTAGGTATATTAGGTAAATACTTAAATACTTGGAATGACTTAGACAAAGAGGTGGTGCATGAGAAAAACATTCATGTGTGTAAAGGTAGACTTGATAAATGTGGATATGGAGACAAGACAACATGAGCATTGCTCAATTCCTGTATACTACAAATAGGTAAATACAAATAGGTAAATACATCTAATACTTATGCTCATAGTGATCCTTTTGTCAATTTCTGAAAGATAAATGCAGTAATCCCTCGATTACCCAATGTAACAGAGCCTGTCCGGGTAATGGCTCCATCTGGATAATGGACTTCTCCCCCCCCCCCATTCGTACAAAACCTAATTTCAAGAGGCAATGTAAAAGGCCACTACAGTACATCGTACAACATTTGTTCCTGTTGTTTAACACTAATCTGTCCGGTCAAGCAGACCTATAAACCACAGCCAAGCAATTACCATGGTCAAGCAGACAGATCAACCACAGACAAGCAATCACCACTTCAGGGCCATACCCTGCAGTGACATGAAAACATGAAAAAAAAAAAAGGTTACACAAGAAAAATACAGTGGGCACACAAAACATAATGGTATAAATGGAATAAAATCATGGTACGGTACAGTAAACTAAAATAAAATCAAAGTCAACACTCACGATTCGAACATCCCACATCAATCTTACCCAGGATCTCCTGCTTCTAAATAATCGGCACTACCCTCTTCCTTTTCCCTGGTGTTGGGACAATCTTATTACACCCTAGCAAGAGGCATGCAAGGAATAGCAAGGCCCGAAGGAGGTAGGGAACAACCACAAATATCACCACGTGCACTGCCATAACAACTGTCTGAGGGGAGCTGCTTACTATACTGTCGTCAGGCAGGAACTGGGAATGACTGAAAGGGTCTCTAGCAGACACTGGATGAACTACCCAGCCAGATAGGGCGATGCCACCGGGCTATTCCTGCTCGGCTGGGAGCAAAAATGTTTGTGCGGCCATAATTTCCACCTGGACACATGCATTTTGCCCAGACACTATAAAAAAAAAGTTTGAATACTGGTTTTGCACAGCCAGATCACAGCGTCCTGGTAATGGATTGTCTGGATAATAGCTGTCTGGATAAGCCAGAGATTACTGTATCGGCACCAACCTTGAACGAATGGATTATCTGGCGTGGTGTAGATAAAGTCCAACACCTCCATCCACCAGTCTAGGATGCCCATCAGACGCATATTGTTTAACAGGATGGTGAAGCGCGTCACATTCTTGGTAGATCTGTACAATATAAGGAATGGCTGACTGAATGCAGAAAATAAATGTAGTGATAAAACAGTAACAACAGAGGTAACCAAAAAAACAGGAACTGCTTAATCATGGAACACTCACTGGCCACTAAGTTAGGAAATCTCAGATCCAACTTCATGGGGGGAAAAAAAACAAATCTTTACCATCCTAAATAAAAATCAATGAACGGAAGTTTTCATATTTAGTAACACAAGTAAAATGTACTCACTGAATTACAAAAAAGGCTAACAGTGCAATATGTTCAATTAATCATAATTTCCTCACTCATATCTAAATGCTAAGGGCAACTGAGAGTAATCCCTATCTATATTTTCCTACAAGCAGCCAATGCAAGATGACTGGTGAGCTGTATTCTTTTCACTCACACGTTGCCTAAAACTGTCATCTCTTAATCTTCACTGCTGAGTTGCAGCAAGAATGTAACACTGGAATACGATGCCAGTCACAAAAAGGTGCTAAGGAAAGAATGTACAGCTGTGGTATTGTCTTTTTCTGCCACTGAGCTATGTGAAATAAGCTGAAAAAGGATGAAAATCTGGTCTAAGTTAATGTGAAAAGAGTATAGCACTGTAACTGCCATACTGTTATTGTATGGTTACAGCAGGAAACCATTTACTATGCTGGGTGGTAACCATTTACCAAAACTATGGTGCCTGGTGGTTTAGCGGGTAATTAAGGAGCTCCAGACGGATTGAGCCTGTGTAGGTTTATATCCATGGGGTGGATGGGGTTTATTGCTCACATAATGCCACTCAGGGATGAGTGAGGCAGGTCACTCTCATCTTATATGTCAGGATCAACTTGCCTAGCCCAGGGCTACTATGCTCCTCATGGGGCAACACAGGATTAGGTGATGATGTGGATGTTGATATTCTTACTTGTAAGTACAGTACACATGTGCTGAATTTGTTCATTTTACATATTTCTTGTTTTGCATAAGCACTTCAACAACATATGAAGTGTTCTTGTGGTGAATATATGGAAGTAAAACCTTCCCTTTCCTTCACACTAATTCCCTCGTGTGAGGTGCTAATCCTGGGTCGTATCGAATTTTGCCTATACACACAAAGCAGTACCCTTATCTGGTAAGAGACTAAAAACTGCATCTTTTGCCTCTTTAGACACACACTACACCGTTAAGACTACAAATCCAATGCCATACTTGCATAAACACAATATACACCGAAAATAGTTTTAAAAATTCATACAGTACTGTATTTTTTAAAAATAAAACTTCTATATTATGTACTGATTTTGTTCACATGACATATTTTTTGTGATTCCGAACAATTTCAGCAACAGTGAACTTTTTTTTTTTAAATATGTATATTTCTTCATTCAGTGCAACTATTAAGTTTTCACCAGCATGTCCACAGTCATTTTGTGATTTTTTCCACGATTCATTATGAATCACAGGAGGGGTTTAGGAAGCTAAAAATTACACTGGCAGGTGCACCATATGATTCCCTTCATGTTGGTAAAGGAAAAAAATTTGATTTATGAAACTTGAAAAAATGGTCCTGGTGCTGACCAGGGGGGTGCATCAATTTCCAAAGGCATGGCCATGGAAGGGTTAAGCTCCTCCCAGTGATGATGAATGATGGATTATGATGATGATGATGGTGACTATGATGATGATGATGATGATGATGATGATTATGATGATGGATGATGATGATGATGATGATGATGATGATGATGATGATGATGATGATTGATGATGCTGGATGACAACAACGATGACAAAAATGTCCGGATTCTTTCCATTCTTTGTCATGATGTGATACTGGGTTAGGATTAATATAAACTGTCATTTCTCCCATCCCTCTGTAAAGATGTGATACCGGGTTAGGATAAAAATACACTGTCAAATACTCACCATAACACATGAACTGACAGTGACGTACCTGTAATGAACTTCTGCCTGCAAGCGGCTCTTGTTCTTAGCACTCTTTATAGGGGTTGGCTGCAGGATGTCTGTGAATACGTTGGACCGCTTGTTGGCGGCAAAGTCTACCAAACACAAACAAACATTACATTATTAAAACAGAAAAATGCTGGTACACATAGCATTATAATTAATGTAGTAAGCATTATTTCTGGCACCATTTTAGTTATGATACACACATTAGCTTAAGAATTGCTAAAATTATATATAAATATACAAGTTCATATATACATACATATATATATAAACATATGCAGAAACTTCACTTCACCGTGAAGACATGTATGCAAAATAATCTATCTATCTATCTATAACCCGACGCCCTAATCCCGCAAAGGGTGGCCGCAGACAAAACGCCTCCAGGTCACTCTGTCACCCACCATTTGACTCCCCTCCCCCCAACTCACCCCCCCCTCCCTCATATACCTCTCAACTCCATCCCTCCACCTCATCCTCGGTCTACCCCTCCCTCCACCTCACCTACATACACCCTCTTAGTCAGTCTTTCATTCTCCATCCTCTCCACATGTCCAAACCACCTCAGTGTATTTCTCCTAATCTTTTCAACCACATCCACATTTACCCCACAACGTTCCTTCACTTCTTCATTCGTCAACCTGTCCCTCCACGTCACTCCACATGCTCCTCTCAAGTAACTCATTTCCACTGCTCTCACTCTTGACTTGTTCCCTTCTTGCAAGGTCCACGCCTCGCTTCCATACGTCAGGGTAGGGATCACAATACCATCATGCAGTGACTTCTTAACTTCCATACTCACCTCCCTATTTCTCATCACTGCTTTCAGTGTACCAACAACCTTCCTTCCCTGCTGTACCCTTTCATTTACTTCATCCCCCAAAGTTCCATCCTTACTCATCACACTACCCAAGTACTTGAATGCACTCACATTCTCCATATCCTCACCATCCAACCTCACTGCACACTCTGTGACTTCATTCCTCTCAAACACCATAACTTTACTTTTGTTTACATTAACTTTCAGCTTCCTCCTCCTACACACTGTCCCAAATTCATTCACCAAACCTTGCAACTCCCATTCATCTTCACTCAACAATACTGTATCATCAGCAAACAGCAACACCGGAAGCTTCCAAATCTCACCCTCATTCATTAGGGCCACCCCCACATCCACTGCCCTACCTTGAACCTCCTTTACAACCCCATCCATATATATATTAAACAGCCATGGAGACATTACACACCCCTGTTTCAGTCCCACATTGAGATCAAAGAACTCACTCAGCTCACCATCCACTCGCACCGTAGCCCTAGCTCCCTCATACATACTCTTCACAGCACTCAACAATTTCCCCTCCACTCCATATATTCTTAATACCTTCCACATACCTTGCCTATCTATTCTGTCATAAGCTTTCTCCAAGTCCATGAAGGCAGCATACGCTTTCCTTCCCTTCTCTAGATACTTCTCCACTAAACATCTTAGAACAAATATCTGGTCTACACACCCTTTTCCCTTCCTAAATCCCCCTTGTTCTTCTCCAACTAGCTCCTCTGTCATATGCCTAACCCTATCAATGAGTATTCTACCATATATTTTACCAGTCACACTAAGAAGGCAAATACCCCTATGGTTACCACATACTTCTCTCTCCCCTTTTCCTTTGTACAGAGGAACAATTATACCTGATTTCCAGTCCTCTGGAACCCTTCCCTCTTCCCAAGTCAATCTACACAACTTCCATATCCACTTCACAACAATCTCACCCCCATACCTAAGCATTTCACCACACACTCCATCAATTCCTGGGGCCTTTCCCAGCTTAATCTTCTTCATCGCTTCCACTACTTCCGACCTACTGATCTCTTCCTCCCTCCTCTCATCTCTTCTTCTCCCAGCCATTCCCCAACCACTTATACTCACACTGCTCTCACTCTCTACATTCAACAAATCCTCAAAGTGCTCCTTCCATCTCCTCACTTTCTCTCTCTTCTCCACCAACAATCTATTATTCCTATCCTTCACTCCCCTACTATTTCCCCTTTCACACTGCCTTACTTTCTTTATCTCCTTCCAAAACAATTTCTTACTCTCCCTCCATTTCACACTCAGATTCCTCCCAAACTCTTCATCCACTTTCTTCTTACTCTCCTTCACCAGTCTCTTAACCTCCCTTCTCCTGCTCACATATACCTCTCTCTTCTCTCTCTCATCTTCTCCCCTACCTCTACTCACCAACCATTCACCATATGCCTTCTTCTTTTGTTCCACAGCTCGTTTCACCTCATCATTCCACCATGCTGTCCCTTGCACACCCTTGCATCTCCTCCTCACTCCACAAACCGCCTCACACGCTGCACTTATCTCTTCCGTGAATATCTTACATACGTCTTCCACCCCTTCCATCTGCTCTAGCTCATACCTTCCCAATCTTTCTTCCACTATGCTCTTATACTCTGTCCTTTTCTCACTATCTTGCAATTTCTCCACTCTTCTCACAGGAGCTGCTTCCTGTGAGAAATGAAAGGAGAGATGGTGAGTACTTTCATATATTACATCATCAGACAGAGTGAAACAGAAACGTAAAGGGCAGAGGTCTTTCGTGCACACTCACAGCAGGGTGTGGCACATAGAACAAAGGATGACCTGAATTAAAACTGATTGATCTATCTATCTATATACCTAGGCTGCTTCCCCCAAGGAAAGGGAGGTAGCCGAGACAGGACGACACACTCCCCATTTACTCATCCATTCAAACACACTCATACGCATCTTAGCCCCAAAGGGGAGAACGGACAGATCCTCACTGCACCACACCGCACAAGGGTCAATCGCGCAATGCAATCAGTGACATCCGCAGCAGGGCCCAACAGCAGAGCTGGTTTACCCCAGCCACATCATAACAGACCCATCCCCTTACCCACACCTGACCTGAAAGCTGATCAGTCCAAATGCGGGAGAATATCCCCTGAGGGCTGCGTCATCGCTTACTCATTCACAATTTCTCTCCATTAATTTCTGTCACACACAGCCACTCTTCCTTGCTCAACAAACATCCCTCTCGCATCCAGCGCTCTGATCACACCGTCCATCCATCCTATTCGTGGTCTTCCTCTCAGCCTTACACCTCTCACATCAGATCCAGTTATCTTTTTCACCAATCGCTTATTATCCATTCTCTCCATATGCCCAAACCATCGCAACACCCTCTGCTCAACTCTACCAGCCATCTCCCGAACAACTCCAGTTCTCCTTCGCACTTCATCATTTCGCACTCGATCCATACGCGTCACTCCACACATACTCCTCAGACACCTCATCTCCATTACATTCAAACTTTTCCTCTCTGCTATACCCATATTCCATGTTTCAGCCCCATATAACGCAGTCAGTACCACAACACCCTCATACAGCCTTCTCTTTACATCCATTCTAAGCGAACGACATCTAAACACTTTTTTCACTCCTCCCAGCACCTTTCCTACTTCATTTATTCTAAACTTCACTTATGCATCTATTCTTCCATCCACAGCAACATGTGACCCTAGATATTTAAAACACTCTACCTCCTCAAGCAACTCGCCATTCAAAACTATATTCATCCCCCTACCATCTACCAACCTCATACACTTCATCACTTTACTCTTGTTCTCATTTACTTTCAATTTCCTCCTTTCACACACCCTTCCAAACTCCTCTACTG
Organism: Coenobita brevimanus; assembly: GCF_032717465.1. NCBI lineage: Eukaryota > Metazoa > Arthropoda > Malacostraca > Decapoda > Coenobitidae > Coenobita > Coenobita brevimanus. The sequence continues at coordinate 85,660 of NW_027643504.1, forward strand.
ATTGATACAAAGAACAATAGGTACCTGACTTTATACCTTAGTGATGCACCTGACAAAAGGGGTAAATACTACGACACTTATGCATACATTAAACCACGGTATTTACCCCATTTGTAAGGTGCATCCCTAAGGTATTAAGTCAGGTACCTACAGTTCTCTGTATCAATCAGTTTTATTTCATCGTAATGGATGCCACACATGCTTGTTTTTGTGAATAAACAGCGAAAAAAATGCAATACCTCGCCACTAGACCACATGGGAATTTACAGTGGTGTGCAGTGTTAAGAAATTAGAATTTAGAGTGCAAAGGATTAAGTGTGGAGTGCAAACTGGTGGTTGAAACTGGCGTGGCGCAATTAAGAACAGAATGTACAGTGTTAAACAATTATAACTCACAGTGCGAAGAATTAAGTGTAAAACAACACTGGATTACTGTATGTGCTTCAAGAGCAATTTCACCACTGCCACAGCCTTAGAGGAGGCGGCCACCGACGTTCTGTAAGTACCCTCTTCACTGCTAAATATTTTCCATACTCACTTATAATTCCTCATTCTCTGGTTCCTTTTCATTTATTTCATGCTTTATATCCATTATTGGCGTGAATAGGGTCTTAAATAGGTTTAAGTAGGTGTTATGCTTGTCCGGTAGGGAGTTATTTAGGTGGCTTTCAAAGTTAGGCTGGGTTAGGGTCCATAAATACCAGTCCAGCAGGCAGGGGCCCACTTTCCGGACAAACCCACCTCCCGGCCATGCCTTTGGCTCTATTACATCGGATAGTGGAGGGATTACTGTATATATATAATGCAAAAAATATAATAAGAATAAATAAATAAAAACTTCAGTTTACTAGAGAGATGTAAGTGTCTAAGGTGAAGAAATGTTGGGTGTTCATCTGATATATTCTGCAATACCTATCTATCAACCATTTCTGATATTAAATATAACTAATTCTAAACTAATGTACTGTACTCAATGCTGAGAGACTGCTTAAAGCAGAAGATAATTTACCTTTGAACCTGGTGTCACTGATAAGTATTTCCTGTGAGACCAAATCCACATCTTTGGACTCATCAGAGAAGCTTTCAAAGGTCAGTCTAGAGCTGATGAAGTTGACAAGCCAGTGGGTTTGAGGCAGCTGTGTCCACTGAGCCTGTATCCTCACCCTCACCACCATCCCTTTGTAAGCTATTCAGTTCAAGAGTCACGTTGTCCAGATTGAGGATGAGAGTGAAGCTCGTCCACACAGAGATGCCCAACGGTGAAGACTGTGGGAAAGAAAAAACATCATCAACCAGACCTCTTTTTCCACCTTAGGTAGGGTCCAATAATCATGACAAAATGAGAAACTAACCAAAGTCTGAAAAAAAAAAAAAGCATAATTAGGGCCTACACACACACACACACACACACAAATCATGATGCCTGTACACTCAAACTTGCATAAATCATCTCCTTTACTACCTGAGTTTCACTAACACCGAACATTACACTTCACACATACACAGCATAACAACATTCTCCTGATGTTAAGGAAAATTCCCTGTAATGTCAAAAGAAGTACTAGTTCCCTAAATTACTTACAGTCCACTCCTAACCTTAGCAATGAAGTTAGTTTCAGTCCCTCAAACATGAATCATATCATCCAGAAAACAAAATTTCTTTTACTTACTTCAAATGTACAGGTGGCCACACATGAACTTGGTACAGTGTCTGTGAGAGTCAGAGGTCTAGTTACAATTTCAGACATTCATGCATCAATTATTTAGTCATCTCAGCAGGTACTGATTCACGTCAGTGCCACCAACAAACATATGATTGTGTCAGCATTGTCAAATTTATCAAATGCTAAACCTCTGTTACACACTGATGCCGTCCCAGGGTGATATGTAGCCACTTATACATCTGCAAAGTCTATTTTAGCACATGTAGCCCTTCCTTTATGTCCACCCTTATACACAGAGGAAACAATGTCGAATGATCTCTTAAAAAAATACAGTATGAAGTGAGGCACTGACCTGTTGTGTGTGCTGAGAATGAGGCTGGTAAAGGTAAGCTGGTGGTGGTGGTGGTGGTAGTGGCTCCCCAAGGTTAAAGGCCAGTAAACCGCGGATCAGCCGGTAATCTGCTGTGGTGATGCTGGCATGTACCTTGGTGACGGTTCCATGCACACTCAGATCCGGGACTAAAACAAAAATATGAACCAAATTTTAGCATTACCATCATCAACAACATTACTGACATAAATAGCATCACCATTCCTCATTCCTCCTCCTCCTCCTACTGAAGATCATGATCATCATCATCCAAATCCTGTTCCCCATATTCATAAGGGATGAGGAGCTCCAGTGTCATTTAACCTACAACGTTACGCATTCAGACTTTACTGGTACCAGGCATTAACAAGTTACATGACCACACTGCATGTATGAGTATGCAACACAGTAACATCGTCTCTACTCTTGGAAGCAGCTGACAAATGCTTGTGGGGTAAAGCCATTTCACTGGCTGCTATGTGCAACCTCATGCATCATTCAACTATGCCTTTTTATACCATGTCAATCCTCTTTGCTTTTTTAAAATTCCATACTATTAAACACAAATAACCTATCTTTCAACTCTTTTCTTTTAAAAATTCCACACTATAAAACACAAATAATCTGTCTACCAACTCTCTTATCTTTTCAAAATTTCACACCATAACATACCTGATCTAACTCTTACCCAATCTTTTATTGTCCCACATGGAAGGCATGTATAGAGGTCTGAGGCTAGCCTGCACAGTCCACACATTTAAGGCAAGAAATTATGCCCTTTTCACCCAAACTTGGCCCAAATTTTTGTCCTTGTCTAGCCTATTTCATTTAGCTAAATGATAGAAAGATAATGCTACAGCTCTGCATTCTTTCCACAGCAGTTCTTTGTGACTGGAATAATTTTTGTGTTAATCTATTCCTACAATTCAGCATTCAAGATGGGGATGGAAATTTTAGGCCAAGTCAAAGTAAAAGGGGTATAAATGCTCTCCACTGAAACCCAATACAGAAGGTAAACTAACCTGCATGACTCATTGCTACGTCAAGGTTCCTCTCCACCTGCAGCCTGAGAGCACACTTATCCTGCAGGAGCGATGGGCCTTGTCGCACCACCCGGAATGCGCCAAACAGCCACTCCACACCACCATTCTTCTCACCTTCTGAGCTCATCCAACTCTGTTTTCTTTTACTTCTTTCATCGTATTTCTTTCCCACACTTCCTGAGTCCTTCTGGCCTTTCCTTTCAACATCACTCTTTCCTTCCCTCCCTCTTCCTCCCCTGTGTCCTTTCTCTCTCCAGTCTACCTTATCCTGTGTTTCTCTGGCACTTGTGTAAATATCCATATTGACTAAGTTTATATTCATCACATCCAACAAACACTTGTGAGGTTTAGCTTCATCTGACACTTTCCTTGGGTCAGATTCAGCATCAGAGTCACTCAGGCATGGACTGGATCCAACATCACGGTTTTGGCTGTGTGATCGTGACCTGGCATCCTGAGACCTATGAAGGTACAAAATATTACAATGCAGTATTGCAGGGAATTATCTATACTGTTACTGATATTAAAGTTACAGAGAAAGGAAATAATCCTGTCTCACACTAACATCCGTGAGATGTAGAAGCTTGATGTTAGACACCATAGTTCTCAAAATATAGTGTAACATAAGCCAAGGCAAACACCCTCAACTTCTGGTGGAATTGTATTACTGTATTTAAAAAAAAGAAGAAAAAAAAAAGCCTCCTGGCACCTGTTGGAGCTTTAAATTAACAAAATCTGCACCTTGACTGGTGCTGGACACCTGTACACCACCTGGTGCTTAGCTTGTGCTTGTTTCATGTAATTTAACTAGAGTTGTACTGTTTTGTTATTTTAAGTTCTGGAAAAAGATATCAGCATCACTGTCTAAACTTTACCTCCCAACTTAAATATAAGTAGAGTGGCAAGGAACTGGAAATAGCACTTGGAGAGTTACCAACCAATGAAACAGACTACACATTCATTCATTCAACAGTCATCATCATCACTGTCATTATCCTGACCTTCTCCCACCAAAAGATGGAGTGAAGAAGGGTCCAGAAAACAAGACAAAAGAAAGCACATAAGAGGGAGATGTATCACCTACATGCCTTGTGAAAGGAGCCAGAAATACCATACAAATCCCAGGATCATGTCTCTGCTTCACATGTCTTACCATCTGCATTGAGCTACTGGGGAAAGTTTTTTTTTTTTCTTAACAGATGTGCTTCACATACACTCTTCAGACAGAGTCTATCAGTCAGTTATCAGTTTTAAAAAGGAGTGTCAAAGCTTTACCATATGCCCCTCCATACAACCACTTTGATTATCATTCAAGCCTTCAAAGTTCTCAACTCCATCTCACAGGCAAACCATCCAGGCAGGTACATACTGTAGTCTCTTTTTTAGATGCATTTCAAAAATGCCTGTGGGATAGACATTGCACAGACTGGGAAAAGAAAAAAATGTAACCCAAAAAAACAAACGATAAAAGAGAGCCAAATTCAAGATCTGTATTATCATAATTTTTTCTTACAAACAAGAAAACACTAAAAAACAACAGCAAAGAATGCCCTTAATCTTTCAATATGATGACATCATGACATCATTTTAACCAGAGTGTTTTTTACTTAAACCTGGGCAGACATCACATCACCCACTAAACCATCTAGTTAGAAAAGTCTTTCCAAAGCTCAATGAATTGATCTGGGGAGAGTAGGAATAAAATTTAAAGATGTCATGGAATTTGAGACTAATTATATAAACCTGTCAATGAAGGGACTGGACAAAGCTCAAGGCACTTTGGTTTTGTTTGCTTCCCCCAAAATACACTTGGTTCCCTCCCACATCCCTGCATCCTCTTTCCATGCTCCAACCCATCAACCCTCCACAACTGTTAGTGTACTGCATTATCGGGTGTTAATGCACACAATGAGTAAGAACCATCTCATCTATTTATAACAGGATGTATTAATCAAGGAGAGCATGGCTACAAACAAATTGTCTCCATATCACCCTGCTCCCCTCCATCATAAAATGGCAGATTTCAAGTGTGTTTTATGTGTACCATCACAGCTGATCATACTGTCATGTCGTATTGTTTATAAAGGCTACAACATGCTGCACGGTTGTTAAACTTGTGGTGGCTCTCCACGCTGCTCAATCTATGGCAGCCTCCCTGTTCAGTCCCTTATCCCTGGGGTTACCCTCTATGACCTCGTCCCAGGTCATTTTCAGTTTGCCTCTCACAACCCTTCCAACGACATTCACACTTCTCGCCTTTTGCACCCAACTGTCATCCTCCAGCCTCTCAACATGCCCAAACCATCTCAATCTACCCCTCCTCATCACAGCATCAATACACTCCAGTCCCAAACTTCCTCTCAATTCTTCAATCGTAAACCTAGCCTCCTCCCATGCCTCGCATTCAGCTCACTACACGTCCATCTAATCACTGTCATCTCTGTACACTTCAGCTTGTAAACACACGAGATACAGAAAAAAACCTTGAGTTATAATGGGGTTGAGGACAGCATGCTCTTTACTCATTTACTGTTACAGTCCAACCTAAAATACTTTATTTTTTTCTGGCTAAAGGACAAAATTAAGACAGACATTACCTGGGATGTGATCGAGGCAGCATCAGTCTATCCTCCGTGTTTTGTCTCTGAACCTGACAACAACAACAAAAACACTCATTATCATCATCATCATCATCTTTCAAAACCAGTCTGCAATATTTATCATCATCATCTTAACCATACTTCCCACTTACAAAACTGGTTGGATAAATGGATAGGAAAATAATAGCACAGAAGTAGAACACTATATGGTAAAGAGACTGCAAACTGGAACAAGCCACACATCCATTCATTCAACAATAAAATCTCTTGCTCTTGGCTCCACCTATCAAACCAAATGATCCAACATTATGCTTCATACTGTCAATGGGTTACAGACTTCAGCTGACTGCATTCTACATCAACTGGGATGACTTCACACAATTTTTTAAACTCTCAAGTGGCATCAGCTGTGGCTTTAAAAAAAAACTGATGAGTGGCATCAGCTGTGGCTTAAAAAAAAAAAAAAAACATGAGTGATAACTTGCCATCTGCTTGGCCAGGCAAGGTGTTTTCTGTGTCAGGAAGTTGCTCTTGAATAACAATTTAAAAAAATGAACATGACTTTTCTGTTCATGGTTAAGGTAAAGATTATATGATTCAATAAGGTCCTTTTTTACTCATTCTCATCATCAACCGTGAAGTAGCAACTCACCTGGCTAATGGTACCCTGTGAACCAGCCAAGAGGAATTTGTTTGTGATTGTGAGGCTGCCCAGCTCAGCCACCAGCAGGTCGCGTGAGCAGGAGGACATGGGAAGGAAAATGACTGGAGATCCAGCACTAATGTCCAACGATACACGTAATCCACGGCTGAAGTCTGACACCTAAAAAATAAACACACAAAATGTAAATAAACTGCATCAGCATACCCATCACCATCACCAACTTACCAATGAAATACTGCCAGTTCAATAGCACTACAGTACATGTAAGGAGAATTGCCTGTGAACTAAACATTTTCTGTATCATATAAACTACTACCAGGATGTATGCTAGCTTTCTGCCCATAATGGTTTTTGATTACATTAGCCAAGTCTAAAGCTGCATGATGACCCAAAGCAGGTATATAATAAGGACTGGCTCTGTTACCATACATATTGTTTTATATTTATACAGTACTACAAATCAGGATCAGTATGACTGCAATTTACTCATCGCTATCATCAATGCTGTGCTTTCTTTTGAGAATTTTCTAATGGTAAATAACAGTGACAGAGGATCAAAGTTTCATAAGCATCACCTTCATCCAAATCCTACTTCCTAGGTACATATGCAGTGTTTAGGATCTAGAAATAGCAGTGGGAAAGCACAGAAAGATGACAACACACTGCTCAATGCAATGGGTCACACAACAATGTACCCATCAGTCAGGTAGTGACAATTTTCAGCTCCACCACATATTTGTGTATGCATGTGTAGCCAGTCTCACTTGACAATCTGTACAACAGCTTTAATTAAGTGCACTTTGTTTATGGCTCTTTACCTGATTCTGTCCTTTAAGCAGGAAGACTGGTTGGGATGGTAATGTTGCTTTCAGACTTCAGTGTCAGGCATTGCTACTCTATAATACAGGAAATACCTATAAAAGTACAGCATAACTACTATACAGATTCAAGCAGTGGTGGGCAAGTTAATGAAAAACGTTAGCTTCGTTAATCGTTAATCCGTTTATCAGATAATTAGCTTCGTTACAGTTAATCAGTTAATTTGGATTAATTCTGCCAAAAATTAATGGAAGTTAACTGTTAATCTGTTAATCCGCTAGTTTTACATATGAAACCATCACCAGCCACAATAGTTTCCTCACTTTCCTGCCTATCCATTCTGTCCTGGCCGACTACAGACTACTGAGATGTACTGGACTGAGACGCCACCACTATGAAACTGAATCTATGAGTATGATCCCTCCACAGTCCAAACTCCAAAATTCTGTTGGCTTAGAGTTGATACTATCAACATCCTGCTTAAACCCAGCAGGCTGTCCAAATCCATTCATTCCAATTCACTGATTCTAACTCGTCCTCTACTTTGGTCCTGTAATCATCTGCCATTTCTTTGATCCTCAGCTTCTCAATTTTCAGTCTTTCTCCCTGACTGCTCCTCTCTCTCCCGATCCACCTCACTCCTCTCAGCTTGATCTTGCATACGAGTACCACAATCACATGATCTGACAGACCTCCACATTGTCCTCTCATGGCCCTTGTATTAGCAACCATTCCCATCACTGACCTCTCTACGAGCACGTAATCAATCAGGCTTCTTTCAACACGATCCCCGTTCCCTCTATACCATGTATATTTATGTGCATCTTTGTGTTTTACGTACGAGTTACAAGTGAACAACCTCCTCGCCTGACACATATCCTTTAGTTGCTTCCTATTATTATTTTCTGGTACTCCATAATAACCCATTATGTCATCCTCAAGACCAGCGCCTACTCTTCCATTCATATCCCCCATTAAGATCATTTTATAGCTCCTGGGCATTTCTCCCACTACTTCATCCAGCTCATCCCAAAACCTGTCTTTCTCTCTCTCACTCCAGTCCTCACACAGTGCATATGCTACAATCACTGCCACACTCACCGTCTCAATACAGCAAATACCTAAAATACCTAAAAAAGTACAGCATAACTATTATACAGATTCATGGGCTACGTTACTGAACAAGAGTATACAATAAAAACAACTTTGTCTGCATATCACAACTGACCTCAATTCCAGCCGCTGTTGCCCTCCAGCATGACACAATGTCTCTGAGCTGCGTGAACTGTTGCACCAGCTGTGCTAGAGCCAAGGAGAAGCGCTGGGTGTGGACGTACATCACTGACGACATCTTCAGCTTCACACGCATGTCACACTCTCGCAGCATTCCAGAGTCATCGTGCCCATACCTGACAAAACCACCTCACATTAGTACACAACAGTACAGACAAAATCATTATCTTTTGTTGGGTAACATTTCTTAACATTTACTCAGCTTAACCCCTTTAATATCATGATGATTTTGTCTTTTTTCCTTGCTTCTGTCAGACAACTGTATTCATTTTTTGGGAGACTTTTCACATTTCAGAGGTTAGCTATTCCTTTTGTTTTTAAAGGCTCCTACATGCTTGCATGCATTGGCCTTGGTCACCTAATGGCATTAGTAATCCCTTTCAATACAAGAGTGCTCTCCTAAGCTGAATAAATCATCTAAAGACAGCATGAATAAACTAAATAATATGTCATCAGATTTATGGAATTTATGAAGACCTCTCTTGATGGTGGGTTTACAACGCAACTTATGGCTTCAACTGTCTACCACAGACTGAAGTTCCTTCTTTTAATGCCTCAAACCATTAATGCTATTATGCAATCCCTATAATGGAATTAACCAAAGTGCAAATGATGTCTGTCTACTGACATGCCACAGAACTCCTTTATGGAACAGTTCTCTTATGGACACAGGGATATTAAGGGTAAGCCTTGGAGATGTGTACTGGTATAATATACTAGTACTGGTGGCCACATATAATTTTTACATCACAGATGGTGTAGCAAGTTATGATGCACCAACCACATGTGGTCCAAAAGAGTATTTCTGAGGGGTGGTTGGGGTTTGTGGGTCATGTAATGATGCTAAGGGACAAGCAACTGATCCTTGTCATCTCAAATGTCTAGACTACACTGCCTAGCACCAGGTCCTAATGCTCTTGACGGGGCAATGCTGGACTGGATAATGGATGGACAGACAGCAGAACCACATAACTTCACCACCCAACTTCTTCTTTAAAAAGTTGTTGGAAACTGTTGGTAAATGCAATTGTCAGATGTGTAATTAATACTTCTCTCTATCTGTCTATCTATCTGTGGCCAGATGTCTCAATCCCATGGAAGGTGTCCACAAAAAACTAGCCTCCACCACCCTCTTGCCACCTTCCTCTACCCCAATACCTTTGTTCCCTTTCCCCCTCCCTCTCCTCTGACCACCTCTTGTTCCCTCCCTCCCCCTCCCCCACCATCTTCCATCATGCCACCGTGGTTCCCCCCCCCCCATTTTCTGCCCTCCCTGGGAAGGGTTATATCCTCCCTACTCACCATCCACACCCCTGTACTCCCTCTCTGCCTTTCCTCTTTGTCTTGTGGTGTCTGTTTCCCACCTCTATGCCCTCGTACCACCCCTCCAGGCCTCTCCCCAGCCCCACCCCCACCCCCTGTAGTATGCCGTCAGCTTACATCTCCCCTCCCCCCCACCTAGAGTATTATACGTCTATCTATCTATCTATCTATAGCCCGACGCCCTAATCCCGCAAAGGGTGGCCGCAGACAAAACGCCTCCAAGTCACTCTGTCACCCACCATTTGACTACCCTCCCTCATATACCTCATATACGTCATTGTTACTATTCATGTCGCGTGTTTTCATTCAATACCAGATTATTGTTTGTGTAATTGCATACATCGATGCACGAGACACAGAATGTGTGTTTTTTTATGTTTTTATGGTACATTCACCTTTCATGTAAATGTTAGTAATGGTTGTTTTTTATAATAATAAATTGTGTACTGTATTTGTGTGTTTGTCTTTCTCCTACACCATTATCAATATTTTGCATGCCAGCCTATTACAGTTTCTAAAAAATTATCTTGTAAGATGCTTATATTTCTTGCACTTTAACATACAATGCAAAAATAACATACAAGAATATATAAACATATCGCATTAGAAAAAAAAAAACTTGTATGGCAGACGAACCACAAAACCTACCTGACAATAATACCTTATGTGGCTTCGGAGAGTTTGTACCGCCTCCTCCTGAGCATTTTCTTTCTTTTTTTTTTCACATTACATTTCAATATCCTCTTGCATGTCAATAATAACATTATATATAAACATGCATGAGAATGCTATGGTGCAATATGCAAAATAAATCACTGGAGAAGTGGTACTACGAAGTCTTTCAAAACACCTACAGTAAACAGGCCACAGTACCAGCATATCATTAACCCCTTCCTATTACTACAGCATATTCAGCTGATGACAGCATCCTAGAGAATGGCTTACTGAAGGATATATCTAACCCCTTGCCTTTGATGTCTCTCCAGAACTGAATACAACCATCCTTTAAGATAAAGAGAAATAATAAAATACTGTACACCACTGCAATGATGGACTTAACTGCTGAAACTGAACACAGTGAATGAGAGTAAACGAAGATCAGCAAAATGCTGTACGACAACAGATCAACTGAAAGCTGAACAAAGTTAACATCATGCCACAGTGTTCTGACACAAAAATTGCTTTGATACCAGAAACTCTATGTTACAGGTGTATCTATCTATCCATCTATCTATTTATAGACAGATAGATACAGATAGATAGACAGACATAGCCCTATGAGGATAAAGTAGCCTGGAGATGATTCTGTCACAGGCATCTCCTGTCCAAGAGTCCCACAAGGGAACATGCATTGGAGATGATGACAAACACTTTTATTTTGGTATTTTCTCTATGCAGGAAACAGGTAGTAAACATTCTACAGGCTGATAACAATGTACAAGATCTATATAATGATGCACATAAAGGCAAGCTGGGGCTAATGAGAATGAACCACAGGAACAAGTGTGAAAAAATGAACATTTATATGAACTACTTAATTATCTCTAGTGTACTGGAGCATTAATGAAGCTGAATAAGGAAGTGTTTAAAACCTGCCACACCAATTAAAACAACAAATAAAAGCATTCTTGAGTCAATTATGTATACTGGGAAATTACTATATTATGTGAAACTCCTAAAAAGACTAAGTGCTTTTACCTCAAGACAAAAGGGATCAAAGCACTGAAACTTAGTGCTGACTTCTCAACAACTTTATAATAAAACATGAGCATCTTTAAAATTAGTGCAAAATCAACAACTTAATAACAAAACAATGAATCATCACTATCATCATCATCACCAAACTCCTGACCTTTTACTCCAACCTATGGATAAGATGTGGCAGGACCCTGAGAACAAGGCAGGAAAATGTACAAAAGTAGGAGACCTGCAGGTACCAACAGCATGCTCAGTGAAACAGGCCAAACACTCATTCACACAACATTCAAGTCCCTGGAATCCTGACTCCAACTCGAAAGTTTAACCATGAATATATGTTTATTTTCTTAACAGATGTGCTTCCCATACACCTGCCAGATAGTTAACAAAAGGTATCAATTATGAAGATAAAAAATGGAAAAGCCAAGACCTTTTCACCTGCTCCTCTGTATAAATTCACACACAGTCCCCTGTTGATTCCCTAGCTTCAAATTAAGTATATACAGTATTCACAGACGTGTATAATCATATCAAATAATGACTTGTATAATTTGCTGTAACAGCTGTATCTTCTGCATGTATAATCATCATCCAAATCTCAACTTCTCACTTAAAGATGGAGTGACAGCTTTAATTCATGTTATGCCAGTGGAAAGGTGTTCTGTTATTACTTTCCCTAGTATCAAACAGTGCAATGATGTGTTCCAGTGAGTCACAATCAACTTGAACTGGTGCAGATATGATAACAGATAACAACAAACATGCAAAGTCATCTAACTGGAAACAAGGTTCATTATTAAGGGTATAACCTCATTTCATCTGACTAATCTGGGGAAGAATGACTGTTATAAAAGCAAAGTCTAATATAATCAAGATTTCTCATGCTACAGTCTCATATTTTTGGAGAAAGTCCAGAGCAAGTATGTGGGTCAAAGACATTGTGGAGTTAAATACTCTGCTGTTTTTACTGTTGTTCAGTAGCCCCAGTCTGCCTAGCTGGGAAGACCCATCATACACAGGCAAGCAACCACCCCTGCAGGACTGTCTCACGCAATGAACCAATTTTCCCTTGCGGTAGACAGCATCTCACCATAGTAGTGAGGCATGAGAAAGAGTGTGGAGGTTTGGTTCCTGGATGAACGTTGCATTTGTCCTCCCCACCCAGTTAACAGGGGCACCATATCACCCCAAGTTAAACCCTGCTGGGCTGATTCTTTGTAAGCAGTTTACCTTCCTTCAGTCACTGTTTTATAGCCAATTTAAATTGTACCTCATATGAGGCTTGCACTGGAGCTGTGCAGACCTTCATTGTGCATCATATGAGGTCTGCAGCCTGGCCAGGGTTGAATATGTGCGATATACAAATGTGGTGCTAGACACAGTTATCACACAGTCAACACTGCAGAACAATTTACCACATGTATGTCTGTTAATAAAGTTTAAAAAAAAAAATCACAAAGCACTGGCTTCTCCAGACTTTTACTTACCTTTTTTTTTTTAAGCTAAATAAAACTGAATTTGATGTAAGAAATGAATATCCAGCAAAATGAAAGTGTCTACTAGAATCAAACGTCTGATATGGCAAGGTCCATTATAACGTAATTATGGCTACTGGATGATGAAAAGAGGAAAATATGTAACACTGCACAATGGCAAACAGTGCAGTACCTGACACAAGCAAATCTTCAGAGGTTCTGTCATGCATACACAGAAGAAAATAACAAAATAAAGCTACATTTATAAATGCAATTTACTGGTAAATGCTTCAGTTTTATAACCTCTTCAGTAGTGGCATCAGTCATCAGTTTAAGAATTTGGTGGCAGCAAAAATAAATTATAAACAATACTATTATGCCAATGGGTTAATAGGGTTCTCTTTAACCACCTGAACCTTCTTGTAAAACTGACAAATTTCTATTTGCTCAGACAAAGTTGCATCCATGGTGCCACCTCTCCATGCCTTCCCTTGCGTTACACAGGCAACTGGCTGCATTCATGACTGGAATGTCACTCAGCCATATTGCAGAACTTCGCATTCTTTCATTCCCCGAACTGCATCTCTCTGGAACTCGTTTCCCCAGAGTTGTTTCCCTCCAAACTTCAACCTACTGCTGTTCAAGTCTAACTGTTACAGATATTTTATGAACTGAGGACACCAGCAATCTGGTGCATGGATTTTTTATTCATTTGTTTTTCCTTCCTTTGTTCTGTTAAAAAAAAAAATCCTGCTACTGAGAAATTTTAGTCAGTGCAGTGGAGATCTGTCATAGCTATCCACCACCACCATCCACTGCCAAACACCTTAATCTCATAAAGGGTGGCCACAGAGGAGTCGCCTCCATGTTGCCCTGTCCTCGGTAATTTTGTTGCCCTCCTCCCAGGTCACATCCCTCTCTCTCACATACCACTCCACTCCATCCCTCCATCTTATCCTCGGCCTCCCCTCCTTCTTTCCCCCTCTACCTCACTCACATACGCTCTCCTTGTCAGTCTCTCACTCTCCATCCTCTCCACATGGCCAAACCACCTTAATGTATTTCTCCAAACACTTTCTATCACATTCACATCCACACCACGACACTCCTTCACTTCCTCATTTGTCAGTCTGTCCCTCCATGTAACTCCACATGCTCCTCTCAAATAACTCATTCCCTACCAATTTACCCCTTTAACATGGGATTCTATGGTACACTTTGCACAATTTCATTTCCACGGAAAAAGTAGATGATAAATTAACTGTGTAACTGAAGGGGTCACTGTATATGGTTTCTCCTCAGTTGAACAAAATTATTAATGGTGTAGTAAGTTTACTGTATAAGAAAAAAAATGAAAAAAATTAATGAAGTGAAAGTATTAGGTTATAAACTGGAGCTACTGAATCTAACTTAAGTTTTTACAGTACTGTTCAGTACAACAGACAAAGCTAATGCTTGGTGCAAGGCAAGGTGAAGCAGACATAGTAAACAAAAACATACTGTATCATTTTACTCACGCTATAATCATGAATTGGTCGCTATAAAGAGAAAAATAGATGATACTGTATGAAGATGATACTACCAGTTGTTCTCACGCCAACTAATATTACATATGATATGCAATATTTTTACACACTACATGTGTATAATCAATCTATCTATCAATTGCCAGAAGTTTTTCTTTTAATAACTCTGGAAACTTTCTTTGGTATGAAGCATGATAATGTACACACGATAAAAAGAGTATTGGTGCACATTTGGCCCAAAACAATTTGATGCCATGGACAATGGACTCTAGAAATGTCTGATGATTTTCCCCCCTTTTTCCACCCCTGCTGTCAAACATGCTTACATAATTATGTCACAGATTGGTTTCATATGACAATTTATGGTTGATATTGTTATTGGAGGCATATTCAGATGAAAATCAATTAGTTTACCAAGTACTACACAAGCTATACTGATCCTTTCAGATGGCATCATACCCCTCCTGAACGATACTTTTTTTACTGTGTATACATAAACTGACTAACACTAAAGTCACTATTACACTGCTTATAGAGTATATTGTGAACTGAGCAAATGAGCTCACATAAAAAAGGTTTTACGAATAGTATATCCCTAAAATTATCAGTAATCCAAGAAATGTATTAAAAGGAACTACAGTATATAAGTAACTTCAAACCTAAACCTGCATCTAGATATGGTAGGTTCTCAAGTAGCTTTCCCTCAACCAAAACTGAAGGAAGACAACATGACACTAATACTAAGTTAATACAAGGCCAATAACTTACTGAAACCACTGGAAACTGGAGTCCCTACTTTTGAGGCATTCCTCCACGTTGAGAGAGAACAGACTGACATCCCTCACTGCCACGTGGTACTCTGCCACCCTGACAAAGTTAATGAGAAACAAAGAATGTAACTAGAATACAATGAGGAAATACCCACTCACTGGACTCTATTTCCTGAAGCTCAATGGCAGAGTAAGAAAATACTGTGGCGCTCAATCCTCTCCTTAACAAATCTTTGTGAGCAATATTTTATTCTGTGGTTAAACTCTTGTTGCAGATCACTGGCAGATTAACACAATACAACAGCTCTACATCTTTTCCACATTACTTCTTTGTGATTAGTATGTTCCAGTAACAATTTGCATTCAGGCTGGACAGATAACATGCTTGGGCCAAATTAAAGTGGACAGAGTACAGTGCTGCATAACAGCCACTGAACTAGGCTCTTGAATGTGTACGGAGAGTTATACGAGTTTGCAACAGGGACTTCTAGGCTACCCCCCATCCGGGAGTGACAGGGAATATATGCCTAGTATGCTGAAACAGTCATCAGGGGATGAATCTGATACATTTATATATTTATATGATGTGTCGACTGATGAGGATGACAGTAATTATGACCCTAAGGAAAGTACAGCGATGAGTCCCCTAGCAACAATGGTAGGAGTTCAGATACACTTTCTGCAACGAATGGGTAATGGTCTTCCTGCTCCAGTGCTATCACAGAGGACTTCACTCTACTCTAAGATCCATTTGGTTGATGTCAACACAGATGCCTACAGTGCTCGTCAGAAGTATGGAGCGCCCTGCGTCCCTCCTGAGAAACAAACCTTTCAACATTGAAAAAACATATAAATAATGCATTTTATTTACCTTTAGTGCTTCGTAGGGTAGCCTTTACGTTTCTTCACGGACCTGAGACGTCTTGGAAATGAAAGGGCGAGGCTCCTGAGGTGCTGGAGGGGTACTTTGTCCCAGGAGTCACGAATGGCGGCTTCCAACTTAGGCAGAGAGCTCACGTCCTTCCCTTGGAGACTCTTCTTTACGAGGTACCAGAGGTTTTCAATCGGGTTGAGGTCTGGGCTATTTCCTGGCCAGTCTGTCATGAATGATACCTCGCAGTCATGAAGCCAATTGGTGACCGATTTGGCCTTGTGAGCAGGTACACCGTCCTGCTGAAACACTCGTGCACCTGTTAGCTCGAAGGAGTCTGGTAAATGATCACACAGAAGCTCCAGGTAAACATCCTGATTCACTCTGAGGTTCTTGGGAAGTACAACAAGCTTCCCCAAACCCTTCCCTGAGAAACAACCCCATACCATGAGTGAATCAGGATGTTTAACTGTGCTTTCTACATACCGTGGGTCAAGTGCGTCACTACCTTTGCGTCGATACACACGTGCTCCTCTGTTACAGGTAACACTAAACGTTGCCTCATCAGACCACAACACTGACAACCATTGCTCCTCACCCCAGGTTAGATATTTATTAGCAAAGGCAAGCCTACGAATTCTCTGGCTCTTGGTGAGAAGAGGCTTTTTCACAGGCCTGTGACTTGTGTAACCAAGCTCATGCACCCTACGAGACACTGTTCTCACTGACACCTCACCAAACACTTCCGGGTTGCTCTCCTTAATTTTCCTTGCACTCAAACGAGGATTAAACTCCACTGCACGTTTTAAAACATTAACAGACCTTGGGGAAGTTTTCCTAGGCCTACCAGACCTCGGTTTCTTTGTGGGAACTTTACCACTGTTTTCCTCCCGAAACCGCGCACACCAACGACGCACTGTCGATCGTGCCACACCAACCAATTCACTAATTTCCTTTGTCTGGTGGCCTGCCTCCTTTAGAGCAATGATCTGGGATATGATTTCATTATTGACCTCCTTTAGAGCAATGATCTGGGATATGATTTCACTCGATAGTTCACGGGTAGGTGCCATAACAAAGTTATGAAGGCCAAAACACTGCGGGACACTCGGTAAAAAATGGCGCAATTTGAGAGGGACACTTGGCGGAGTTCCTCTCTCTCAGGCAGCCCGTGGGCGACTGAGGTGGGAACCAACCAGCGCGTCGGAAGGCCTCAGGCTACCGTGACGTCATGCTCGGAGCTCAACTTGTGGCTCAATTCTTACCCCCCAAAATGGGTGATTCTTTTTGGGCCATAAGTATTGCGCGCCTGGCGGACAACGCTGAATACTTCTGACGAGTACTGTATATGATCTGAAAAATATACATCGGTGTTCACTTCACATTTTTTTCTTTTTTTAAGTGGATTTATCTTTCATCCTTCTTTCCTTCCATCCTCTTCTGTCTATCTTTCCTTCATTCTTTCCTTGTCCTTCTGCCTATGGGTGACTTTACACTCCCTCTTCTGTCTTTCGTTCCTTCATTCTTTCCTCTTCCTTCTGCCTGCGGGTGACTCTACAAGAGTGACAAGCCAAATGGCTTCATGTACACCAGGAAACCATTTACTAAGCTGGGTGGTAACCATATAACCAAATTTTGGCACCTGGTGGTTTAGTGGGTAATTACAGCTCTCCAGTTGGATTGAGCCTGTGTAGGTTTATATCCAAAGGATGGTGGGGTTTATTGCTCATGTAATGCCACTCACGAAAGAGAGAGGCTGGTCACTCTTATCTTAAATGTCAGGACCAACTTGCCTAGCCTCAGCTGGGCTCCTACGCTCCTCATGGGGCAACGTAGGATTGGATGATGAATGATGAAAAGGATTTATGTACTATGTTAATATGTTTAACACCAATGAAAAAGAATCATTGCAGGTATTTGGACCAAAGGTCAATTATTTTTCTTCAATAAGGGTTATGTGACTCCTTATATAAAATTTGGGTATGACAGCGTGGGTGGGGGGGGGAAGGAAATTTAGCAATATTTACAATGCCACCACCACCCTCCTGAATGAGCAAAACGCTCCTGGTCTGCAGGCAGAACACTTTGTTTATTCAGCAGCCAACATGGTAACAAGAAAGGTTAATATAAACTACTGACAATAACATTTCATACTTCAACCTCTGCTCTGAGGAACTAAGATGTTCAGCTCCATTCTCTGCATCTCAGATCATCTTACACAGTTCTCACAAATATTTATAATGCAGACACAAATAACGTTACTTTCATGAGATACAATATTAAGTATGGCATATGCTCCAAGATTATGGATGCAATTAGATAAATAACTCTGACCACAGCAAATGAACCCAGAATAAAGAACAGCATAGGATTTAAATTATCAGCACTTTCACACTTAAAAAGCTCTATGCAATTAACCTTAAATGAGTAGTGTCTGCTAAGTACAGTTATATACAGAACAGAGGTAATCTTCACTTTTCAACAAACCAGCCACTGCACTAATAAGTGTCAACCATAACTGTTGTTATACAAACATGCCATTGCATCTACAACTGTCAATCTTCTTCACTACTTTTATATAAACCAGCCATTAAACTAACAAACAATAATCTTCACTGCTCTTATACAAACCATCCACTACTAATGACTGTCAATTTTCACTACTCTTACACAAACATGCCACTAGACTAACAATCTTCACTGCTCTTACACAAATCAGCCACTGCAATAAGACTATAAACCTTCACTACTCATATATATATGACAAATATGACACTGTACTACCATCCATCCCTCTTCACTATTGTTGTTGTTGCTGCTGAGTAACCCCAGACAGTCTAATTGAGCAGACCTATAAAACGCAGGCAAACAACTGCCCCTCTAAGGCCATGCCGACCAGTGAATCACTGTTCCCTTGAGGCAGACAGTGCCTCACTACAATGAGGTGCAGGGAAGAGCTTGAAGGTTGGTTCCTGGATGGACACCACATTTGCGTCTCTTGATCCAGTTAAAAGAGGCACCACTGTAGGCTCCGTATCACCCCATTATTTGGTTATGTGGTTACCATCCATGTTGTAAATGGTTTCCTGGGTTACAGAAAACCATTAGGCTTATCACTTAGTGTAGGGCCACCCCAAATGGAAAAAAGAGTAATAAAACATGACAGGAAGAATGGGAGAAGAAGAAAGGGAGGAGGGCAGACACAGAATATGAATGCTAAGGGTGAAGGAAGTAGTGGGTAGCACTACATCAAATGAGTGGATGATACTACATCAAGTGAGTGGATGATGGTCACCACCACCTACCAACAACTTCCCTGTTATACAAACAAATCAGTGTACTAACTTGCTGGGTGGGAAAGCAGAGAGTGGTTCAGCAGGGCGTTGGTGTGGTGCAGGGAAGGCGTTGGATATTGATATCTGTCCCAGGTGCGCCACCAGAACGTCTGGACAGTTGAGGGACTCAGGCAGAACAACCACAGGGGTCTCAAGGATGACATCAAGGCTGCACACCACAAAGAAAGAACCAATATTTTACTTGTATTGAACAGGTTTTACGATTCTGAGAAAATATTCTTAAATACCATATAGTGCAATAAATGCTTACTTCACTTATCCAAACTTTGCGCAACTTCCTCGAAACATTTATTTTTACTTTCCATCCCCCCTTTTTCAAAATAATCATTATCTCCATCTCTATTCCCACCTAAAACACTGGGAGCAGCAGATCCAGAAACAATGAAATAAAAAGTATAAAAAGTGAGAACCGCTGTATCTGTACCGTGTCTAACATTACGAGTCATAAAACTGTTCTCACATTAATCAGCTACACCCGGGAAAATACTGATATACTACGTTGCGGTTTATACTGATCGATTCTTTAGTACAATAAAACTATACAACTGTGACACATGAAAGCTGGATACCTTTATATTTCAGCAAAAAAATGATTGTTCATTTTAACTAAGTGGAGATTTTTATAATTTTGTAGCTTATTTCCTGTAGCACATCTGTAGCTCAACGGCAGAATAAGACAACCCCTGCTGCTCTACAGCCTTTCCATAGCACTTCTTCACAAATATCATCATATTTTAATATCGAATGCTCATGACAACATTCATGATGGAGTGATGGCAATTTTATGCCTAGTTACAGTCAGTCCCACAATATTCCTAATGAAATGTATGGGCCAGGGTGAGGCTACTTTAGTTTAGAACATTTGTTGTTGTTGCAACCCCAGGAACTAGGCTATATCCCTGTTGGCATTCATTGTTTAAAACAAAAAAAACTCCAGCTATCTACGAAATTTGATTAAAAAACAATGTGGGGCACAAAACAGTCACTTATATTAGTGGTTTACTTAAACCACTGAGCCACCATAAATCAGTTACGATATTTAGAACCAATATTACATATCCAAAAAATAAGGTAGTGGTATGTACTACTGTACTCTTTTTCTTGTAGCAGTACTATTATACTGAGAGTGCAAGGTCTGAAATATTATCTAACAAGCTTTATAATGTACCCCTACACTGCAATAACAGTGACATACTTGAGTGAGAATGGAAGATCTGTAGCACGTTCCTGTGTGGGGCTGAAGTGTGATCCTGACACAGATGCTGGTGGGGCGGGCAGGTTGAGGGTGTCTGTGGAACGCGACGCACTGAGGCGTCGGGTCTGGTGACGTGGTGACGACTCCCACTGGTTGCTTGACAGCCCAGCAAATGACTCAATCCTTATTGCACAAATGAGGGATATAATGTATTAAAGTCATTATCATCATCAACATCCTATCCTTATTACATGTACACAGTCACCATCAACATCCCAGCTCTATCAGACTATTTCATCATAACCACATTTCAGCACTCTGATAATCCTAACATTATTTCATCATCACCAACACAATCCTCCTAACGTTAGTTCATATTACCATAATGCTATTTCATCATCATGAACTTTAACATACACTCAATCCTCGTAAATCGCGTGTTCATAAATCACGGATTTGTAAATCACGGCTAGGTGGCCGTCAGACTGCTGGCAACCTTAAATCACGTTAAGTCACGAAAATCGCGGATCTAGGCACCCAAGTGGGCCTTTTCTGAAGAGAACCGTAAACCGCGGCATTCAAACTGAAAATCGCGACCCAACAACCAATCACCGCGCGTCCCTGGTGGCCTATGTGCCTACTAATGCCGCCATGTTGTTGTTGTTCTTGTCCCGCCAGTCCGCACACTACAGACCGTCGCCGTGGAGTACAAGAGTTACCTGCCTTTTTTGTGCAACTTCCTCCCACCTCCTACCTGCCATGACCCCTCCTGACCCCCCAATGAAGCGCTCTAAACAGTATGGCATCAAGAAGCTGCCGCAGTTGTCGTACAGTCAACATTTGGAGCTCATTTGTCGTGCTGAGAGGGGAGAGAAGTTTTCAAAATCTGGTGAAAGAGTTTGGGAAGAACAAGTGCTGAGAGGTTCTAAGTTCTTCCCAACACCACCCCACTCCATTCACTTAAGCAATTTCATCATAGGATTAAGGTGAGATCCCTTAATACATGCACTGAATATTCCTAAATTTGTATGATTGTGTTTGATGGTGCCTAGACAGGTGTAGGTAGGGTGCTGTGGGGGCGAGTTGGCCAAAGTCCAGACCCAAATTAATCTTGCACATAAGATTTATTATTCATAAATCACGTCAGTGGTCCAGACCCAAATTGCCGCGATTTACGAGGATTGAGTGTATTCCTACTTAAAAGTAGGACCTGTACAATCTAAACACACAATAAACAGGGTACCTCAAGTTCTTTATCACTAAGTAGGACAGTTTTTTTCAGGAAAAGGCAACTGGTAAATCAATGCATATGGAGGGGTGAGGGTTATGGTGTGGGAGGAAAGATTATGAAGGTAGCTTGACTAAAATCAGCCTGAAGAATTTCTTTCACTGCCATCATCATCATCTTCATCCTATTTCATACTAAAACAGGGGATGGGAGTTTCCAGAAATAAGATCAAGGCTATTTCATTCAATCTGGGTGACAACACAGTGTGAATGGGATTTGTATGTCATTTCATTTTTTTTTTTTATGAGTCAGAGTATTTCAATAAATTTAGGTGCCTTAATGATGAACGACTGGATGAGTGGCCAGTTTCACTGGATACTGTCAGTAACTGTACTACTATACTTCTACAAGAGGGAGAACAGTTGCACAGCATAGTTTAATGTGCACTGCCAATGACTGATGCTTTTCATTATTTCTGGGGTCATACCATACCAATTCCATTTAGTAGCAATAAAGAAAATGGCTGGTTATGGTGGTGGTGGTGGTGATTATGATGATGATGATGATGATAATGAGTTACAGGGTGCACTATATAGTATCTAACAATGCATGGGACTGTGGTCTGACACACACCTCTTACTAACAAGCCCCATAGCCATTTCTGTAGCAGCGTGTTTGATGGATGATGCCACAACTGCCATGTAACGCTTGAATTCTGTGGCACAGGACCGCAGCTCGTGAAGGAAGTGTGGGGAGTGGGTGTAGCAGACTGAGGCCAAACGCAGCTTCAGGGTTAAATTCTCAGTGTCGTTGCTCTGACAACGTTCATCTCTAGATACTGAAGAAATGGAAAAATGAAAAAGAGGATTTAAAGGATGAAGAGAGGGAAACAGCAAAATTAGAAAGGATAACAGTATGTTACAACCTTGGTCACTGACAAAAATTTAAACAGCAATTCAATTTGGTGGTGGAGAATAAAATTCTTTAGGAGTAACCAAAACGTTCTTACATACGGTACAGTGTCAGCCTGAAAATGGTTAATGATTTGTGAATTCCTAATTACAAGGGAACAAAAATTAAAAGTTAACGATTCATGGAAAGCAAGATGTGGTGTACATACAAGGAGTGGTTGCTGTGGAGAACGCCAAGGGTCGAATGACAGTGAAGCTGAATGCTCGTACGGGATCATCAGTGCCGACGTAACTTCGATACACGTCGCTGTTCAGTCGCGAGAACAAGTCCTGTACACCACAGGGGTAAATATGAGAAAAGATCTGGCAATGTCAACCAATTGTATGTGTATACTGTACTGTACACACACTGTCACAGCAGCCACTGCATATGAACTACCTCCCTTATAGATAAGATGAAATGTTGCCTCCCTTGCATTACTCTATATATAAAGTATGGTATTTTTAAGGGCAAATGTTTAGACTATGTTGCATCTATTGTGCCACCTCTCCATGCCCCTCTCCCCATGCTACACAGGCATCTGGTAATGCTCACAACTTGACTGTCACACTGGCATATTGCAGAACTTCTGTCAATCACAATTTATTTATTTCCTGAACTGGTACTCTTTGGAACTTGCTTCCCTGGACTAGTTTCCCCCCAAACTTCAACCTACAGCAGCTCAAGCCCAACTGTTACAGATTTTTTGTGACTGGAGGAGATCTGTAATCTGATGTGCGGATTTCCCTCCCCCCCCTCCCTCTGTACATCTTAGTTATATCAAACAATCTATCACAAAAAATGGGAAAAAGGAAGAGATATACAGTAATTCACTACCAAATCTGAGTGCCATAATTTATATTTATATCCAAGTCTTAATTGCCCATAATAAATTTACATATTAGATGAATCGAATCACATTCACCACTGCTATGTTCTTAAAATACATTCCTTTTAACTGTTCCCTATTTTTCTTCTATACATTACCATTTTTCCACTCTATCCCTTCAATTTTCACAGTAATAATTGTACTCATTGCCAAATTTCTACACCTCTCTCCAAACAATGTTTCATATTTTCAATGCATCTTATACCTACATTCACTTTTCTTCCCAAATCATGCAATATTTTGTTCTCTTTACTCATTTCTTCTCATGCTTTTCTGCTTCCTACCCAAGCCAATCTCTGCAGTCCACATGTATTCCTGACATCCCATTTCCACTAGTCCCAGTTTAACTAGTCATAATAATACCAGTAAGTCCTTCATCACTAAAACACCGTACTATAATGTGTGCAGGTTAATGTGCTACTTTATGTGAAACACCTTTAAGTGAGACTTGCATTAGGTTTATGACTAAGGTGTTAAAAACATAAAAACACTCCTTCCTGACTTTAAAATACCTTTATACTGAATAAGACGCACTTTAGGCAAAAGGGTGGCAGTAATTAATCAGCTACTTAAGGGGAGGGGACGCTAGCAGGGACCGATTTTCGACTGACAAAGGCATTTTGTGAAAGTTACCCCATAAAAAAACTCCGAGTATCACATGTTCTCTGTAAAAATTTGGCAGCCGTACGACAATTCTTTCCCTTCAAAAAAAACTATTTTGTAATTCCAATTTTGCAGTTACTTCCCTGCAGAAATCTCTGTTTTCTATGTAATGTATAATATGACCACTTTCTTCCATTTTTTTTTTTTTCTGCAAAAATTATG
Organism: Coenobita brevimanus; assembly: GCF_032717465.1. Classification (NCBI taxonomy): domain Eukaryota; kingdom Metazoa; phylum Arthropoda; class Malacostraca; order Decapoda; family Coenobitidae; genus Coenobita; species Coenobita brevimanus. The sequence continues at coordinate 110,220 of NW_027643504.1, forward strand.
TCATACATCTGGCAATGGAAGTGTGAGTGTGTGGAGAGTGGCAGTGAGGTTGGAAAGGCCAAAAATGCTATGACACTGGGAGGGGTGAGATATGGCAGCCTTGATCTCAACCTGTTCTCAGTCTGCGCTAATCTTGGCCATTTCTCATCATTTTTGCACACTTTTTGAAGATGGGGCAACCATCTAAGAGCTACTGCAACATCAGAAAGCGGCAGAGAAGAATTTGACGCAATTTTGAGGGGAGAAAAACGCGTTGGAAGTAGCAATTCTTTCTCCACCATTGCCACCTCCCCCCCCCCCATGCCACCTTACCTGACCACCCCCAACCTTCTACATCTTTTTCTCCAACTTCGTCTTCTCCAACACCCTCTACCTCTTCATAATCATCCCTAATCCTAACTCATAAAATAAAAAAAAAGTACCTAATTTGTTTCTAATTGTACAGACACTGCAAGTCAACAGAAAACGAGTGCTATCTCAGAACTAAACTTATTGTCCTTTGGAGTGATGTAACTCCATTAGTTTTGAACATAAAACAAAAAGCATAATACCTACAAAAAGAGGAATGAAAGGGGAACATTTTGTGCGTATATTTTTGTCAGAGACTAACAAACATAACTGTAACGATTTTTTCAAATGGCAAAAAGGGGGTAAAAATTGGGATAAATACAGAGGCATTTTGGGAATTTTTTTGTTTAGCAATGGTGAAGAATATTAAAAAACTGTTAGGGCAATTTATCAATGAGGGTTTTATTAGTAAAACTACCAAATATCATAAAGATCAAATGAACACACATTCCCTGGTTTCCCATTTCTCGTGTCTTTTTTTTATACATCTTATGCATATATTATTTTTTTCTGTAAAAACTAATCAATCAAATTTACTCAAACTTTGGAATCTTATTGCTCATATAAAGTACCAAAACATATAAAAAAATCAGACAAATCTAATAAAAACAAATGTACCTTAATAGGTAACAACCGTCTGCTCCCCATAATAATGAAGGAACTTTAAGCAATCATTAATCATACCAAAGTCTCACATAATCATTACCATCTGATCTTTCTTTACACCTAAGCATGGGGTAAGATAATGTCCATAAAACAAGCAAAATGAAATAAAAAAAGAGGGAGAAAATATCAAAAGCATGCCAAGAGAAATGAGCCAGATATTCATTCCTACTAGTCCCCCAAATCCTGGTTCATGCCATAAGCCAAACCATCTGCACTTTTTTTGTTTTTTTTTGTTAACCTTCTTTCAGGATGCATTCCACATACATCTGCCAGATACAGTAGCCCACTGACTTTCATATTAATATGTGCGCAAAATCCTGGTCATGTCCTATATATAATTATGGGTACTGGTGGTGTACTTATTGGTGGTATTGTACTAATAGTATTTGTTGTAGCTCCAGATTCATCTGAACATGAACCTGGTAGACTGCAGGCTGATGATGCTCCCCTCCTGTAGTCCACCATCCCCCTTTTATTGGATAAGGAGTATCTATGGGGCATCTGTGCACATGGGCAGTGGAGCCACCCAGTTTTATCAGTGCCACCACGTCCACATGGAGGTGGCTTTCCCCAACACTACACTACCTGTGATCGCTCTACAATGGGGTCCTGCCCGACGCTGATAATACACTGGTGCTTGTTACCCTCTGGAGTGATGTCCCGAACCTGGAAGCCTCCCAGTGACCCCTCAACAGTCAGGATGTCTCGCTCTGGAAAGTGCAGAAATGACGTTCAGAAATACAGTGCAGCATGTCCTTGTTATAAGCTGCCCTTTTTACTTCCTTTTTTCCCCCTTAAATCCAAAGCAAACTGCAAAATGACTACAAATCAAAGTTCTATAGCTTCCCAAAGAGCTGATCCGCCAGCTTCATCCAATTTACAGTAACAAACTTGTAAAAAAGTTATGATGCTCTGAAACATCCCTGACTTATAATGACCACTGAGTATAAGGTTCACTGCAAGACCAAAGCATCATCATCATCATCATAATCATCACTGTCATCAAAAGCATCATCATAATCAGCACTGTCATCATAACCATCATCATCATCATCACTCAGTGCAGAATCACCTGTAGACAGAAGGAAGAGGAATGAATGAAGGAAAAAAAGACGGAAAAGGAAGGAAGGAAGGGAGGAAAGGGCAGGCACAATTATAATTATTAGTATAATTATCATTCATTGTTATAATTATTATCATCCCTACTAAAGGCAATATCATTAAGCCTGGAGAAGACCTTTTATAATGAAGGGAGTTACAACAAGATCAATCAACTCATTTAATATGACAACTAACTGTTTCTTCCTGTTACAACAAAGTACATTTCTGTGCTTAGAAGAGACACATCATAGAGATGAGGCTGGAGGGGAAAAAAAAAAAAAAAATAAAATACCATAACAAAAAGGTAGATTCTACTTTTGCTATCAGGAGGCCATCTCACACTGAAAACAATGACAACCAAATCCATCTTAGACTCACCAACAGTGGCCTGAATCTTGGCATCTGAGAGCACAGCTGTGCCAACCTTGCGTCCCACCAGGTCCTTGTCCCGGTACGCCCCTCGCAGCAACAGCACTGTCAGCTTGTGGAAGTCAAAGCTCACCTCTGCACGCACTGGTGCTCGCTCAAGCTGCCCACCACTCCCCTCACCCCCACCATCACCCTTGTCTATGGTGGTTGAGCTGGCCTGGGGTACGTCAGAGGGGGTTGGATGCAACTGAAGACCGCTTGAGTATGCTTGTTTTTGTGGCAATAACTGCTGTATAAATCCAACAAGCTCTACTACTGTCTCCTGGTTGGCTGTTTAGAAGAAAGGAGACAAATAGAAAAATAATATGAAAATGTGTTTATCATCATCAGCATCATAATTAACAGCACACTAAATTATGAATATGTCAGATGCACATACAGACCACTTGACTAGGCTTGTTATTGTGGCAACAGATGGAGCATAAACCCACTGAGCTCCACCACCATCTCCTGCTTGGCTTAGAAGAGGGATAGACAAAACTGTAACATAGTTTTACTCTAACTTGGTCTTAAATTACAACTACCCCACCTTGAATGCCAAAGTCTACAAATGCATCAAATTTAAATATTATGCCAGTCATGAAGACGTGTTATGGAAAGGTTGTAGGGAAGCAACACTGTCCTTGTTAGCCACTGAGCTTTGGGAAATAAGCAGCAAAGTTAAGTGACAAAATATAAGTTATTGTGAAAGATCTATACTCATCATTATCAAAATCCTAACCCTACTCCACCCATCCATTAATCAAACGAACACTACCCCATTAGGAATTTTGAGTCTTGAGACTAGGCTATTAAAACCCAGATATCTGAGGTGAGTTGCTTTCCTTTTTACATACCAACCAACCTCTGGAATGTGGAATGTAACTCTCATGGGACACATCTGACTGAAGCACCTTAATTCACTAGACCATTGGATATAAGCTAATTCACTATATCATTACACACCACACAGTCCCACCCACGACCTCCCTGTGTGCAACTGAGAACTGTCTCAAACTCCAATTCCTCACAAAAAATCAGATGAGTAGGATCCTCTGCTGGACATTTAGTGGGTTTGTTTATATGACAAAGCCCTACCCCTGTCACTTGGCTGGCTCTTCAGGTGAGGCAAAAGGAACTGTACAGTATGTAGGAAAAGTATGAGCTATGGTTCCAAACTCCTTGTCTAGTGTTGTCACTTCTATGACACAAAGGAATACATGGGTAGTATCATTTCTCCTCTTTATTATGAAAGATAGTATCATTCCTCCTCTTCATTATGGGGTGTGGTAGAATTCAGAGAACAAGGAAAGTGAAACCATAACACTGGGAAAACCTATCACCAACACGTCCACTGTCCAGTAAAACTGACGAGACACTCATTCGCACAACATTCCAGCCTCTGGAATCCTGGCTCTATCTCAAAGGCCTAACAATCTCCACATATTTTGCTTTATTTTCTTCAAAAACACACTTTACATTACTTGCCAGACTGAATCATTACTTAAAAAATGAATGCATCTATAGTGAGACCCACCAATGATGTCAACTGTGTTAAACTGGACAGTTGCCAGGAGTAATGCCCCGGTGCCTTGCTGTGATGGACACTGTGCCGACACATATGTCACCTCCAGTATAATCAGAGCTTCAGAGTCACGAGTCTCGGAGAACCCACCAGCCCCTCCCACGCCACTGCTAAACATGGGTGATGCGGCATGTGGAGGAGATGGAATGTTACGCGGGTACTGGGGTGGAGACTGGCCTGAAAAGGGAATACAGACGTTTAAAAAGGTTTTGCATACATACATAAAAAGAATTTATTTTATATTAAAAATTTCCAAGGTCTTAGCCATCCATGCACACTATGCCTGTTTTCCACATACTGATGCCTTAATTGTGGTATAAGTACTGAATGTCATGTATATCCAGCACTACTAATTGCAAGAAAAAAAATGTATAAAGATACTGAGGTGACTATGTTATTCACAACAGGATCCTAAACCAACTGTATCTCTAACTTAATATATGGGTGAACTAACTATAGAATTATCAACAGGGTGCCACGTGAAATGGACCACATACCTATCCATTCACCATTCAGGTCTTGAAAATTCATCACTCCATAAGTCAAAGGCAAACCATCCATTTCCAAAATAATTAAACACAAAATAAATATCTGTGAGTTTACCCCTAGATGCAGCATAGGACGAGATAGCATGGCTGATGGTGAGTGGTGAGGTGGGCTTGAAAGGAGGGTTGTTGTGGTCTGGTGAGGCAGGAGACGTTGGTGAACATGGGTCACTGTCCAGGAGGCTGCCACTAACACTATCCATGCTGCAAGACAAGAGAACCAGGCAATAAGACCAACATACCAGCACCGTAAGTCACTGGAAAAATAGGGTTTGTGGAGACTGGTATGCCCTCAGTCTAAGAGGTCTTGCCTCAGTTAAATAAAGCAATATGACAATAGCCGCCCCCCCAAAAAAAAGGAGCTGTAATTATACTTAAGGAGTTAAAGATATCCTCACTATATTTTCTTTAAATATATAGTTCTTGTCTTCCTATTCACTACTACAGTACTCTCTACTGCTGTTTACCTTTGCCCCAGAATTTTCTTTACAGCTTAATAACCATAGTTTGTATTTAACTTGACATTTGGAATTCTACATTGCTATGAAAACTGTCTTTATCATAAACTCTTTACTTTGACATTCAATAGTCTTTTCTCATTGTGCCTTCACTGTAAAAGCTTTCCCAAGCTATATGTCACTATATGGTGGCAGTGCATGCAGACAGACAGGCAGGCAGGCACACAAGTATGCACACATGTATGCACAGGCACACGTCTGCCCCCCCCCATAGGCATTATTATGATAAAGAAACACTGGAAACTGATGCCAACCCCTTCACCACAAGAGATCCTTTGTCAATTGAATGAAATCACCTATTTAAAAAAAAAAAAAAAAAAAAAAAAAAAAAAAAAAAAAAGTCAGAAATTCCCACGTGTCATCTTCCCACCAGATCTCATGTTGCTCACCTGACATGCTTGTGACTGGCCACAAGCAGCTCAAAGTCCGGCCCAAAGGTCTGCAGGGCATCCACCAAGAGCAGGGAGTGCACACTGAGCGTGGCTGAAGTTTCATGGGGACGCTTGCTCAAGTGGGCCCGTACGCCTGTCACCTGTAGCTCTGCAATGCTACGCCCACGAGACTGCAGCTGAGGGGTTAGAGAACAGAGGAATTAAAATCATCATCACTGTCACTGCTTTAACCATCTTCATCAACATCTATCACAGTTATCATCATCACCATCATCCATTTCTTTAGCTAAAAATAAGGTAAGGTAGGATTAAGAAACACGTAAAGAGTGTGTATGAGAGTGGGAAAATTATCAACAACATTTCCAGTGAAATGGGCCACACAGTCATTTACTTACCATTTAATGCCAGGGGTGTCAGACACAGATATTGGGCCCATAGTCCCTACATCAAAAATACAAATAAATAAATAAATAATAAAGTATGTGTCAGACCCACAATGCCCCTTTTAAGGTGTGGCAGTCCGTGGCAAGGCTAGGCAATGGAACCAACTAATTTTGAATGCAAATGATTGGTTGTATTCTTTAAGCGGAGTAAATGTTCTATGCACACTTTTAATTTCAAACAGTCACACATCTGAATTTTGCTTGTCCCATCTGTTTCCACTAAATGTTGTAAGTACTCTAATTAGCATGGAAGTAAAAAAGTTACTACATGACAGTACTGTGATACCAACTCTAACATGAAAGTGAAGCTTGGACCCAATTGGAGCAACAGAAGTCAAGAGTGAGAGCAGTGAAAATGAGTTACTACACAGGAGTCTGTGGAGTCACATGGAAAGACAGACTGACAAATGAGGATGTGAAGGAGCATGGTGGTGTCAATGTGGATGTGATAGGAAACGTTAGGAGAAACACACAGAGATGGTTTGGCCACGTGGAGAGGTTGGAGAGTGAAAGACTGACGGGGAGAATGTATGAGAGTGAGGTGGAGGGAGGGCAAGGGAGGGGGAGGCGAAGGATGAGATGGAGGGATGGGGTGGAGAGGTATATGAGAGAGGAGGGGAGTGAGCTGGGAGCAGGGCAGTGAAATGGCGGGGGACAGGGCGACATGGAGGTGATTTGTTTGTGGCCACCCCTTATGAGATTAAGGCATCTGGCAGTAGACAGACAGACAGAAAATACTGAAGCAAACAGCAGACACTAAAACTATTAGTAAGGACCACAGCATCATCCAGAGTTGACAACACACATAAGATACTCCACCATTCATCACCAACCCTATGATTTGAGATGTACCCTCCCTCATAACCCCATCCAAATATATACTGAACAACCATGGGTCATTATGCCTCACTCCAACACTGACATTGAACCACTCACCTAGACATCTATTCTTACACAGGTTTTGCTACCAACATAAAATCCCTTCACAGCATTCTATAGTTTTCCATCCACACCATACATATATAAGCCTTCCATTCTCCTTCACTATGTACTTTGTTACACAATTTTTGTTTTCACATTCAGAAATGCAGTAAATACCAAACAGACCTTCTCACATGCTTCTTAAACACTCTGCTTTACTACACACACACACACACACACACACACAGCATAAAAGATGCCATGCTTTTTCTTAAGGAATCTCCATATTCATGGAAGCCATGGTACGGCTGGAATTTTCTATGGACTATAAGCTATACCAAGTGCCAAAACCAACTAATTACTTTACATCAGATACTGACAATTGTTGGGAAAAACAAAATCTGATGTGTACAAGGTGCTATCTAAAATTTTCTGGACCGGGACTACGATGCCTAAAGGGTTGTAGTAGCACGATGCTCCTCTAGGTGGCTGTACTAACATGCACTGCGAGTCAGAGTGCCATGCAGTGTGGAGCTTGGTGAACGTGGGGATTAGCGATGTTCATTTGTTTGCTGTCGTGTACGTATCGTCAGGCTATTTTCAAGATGGATATAAGAAACGAACAGCGAAGTTGCATCAAATTTTGCGTGAATCTTGGAAAAAATGCAACAGAGACTCTGGCAATGGTTCAACAAGTGTTTGGTGAGCAATCTCTTGGTCGGACACAGGCGTTTCAGTGGCATGCGCGGTTTAAGGCCAGTCAAACATCGGTTGACGATGACGACCACACAGGGAGCCCCTCAACCAGCACAACTCCTCACACTGTCGCAAAAAATTCAGCAGCTCATCCGTGAGGATCGACATTGGAGCATTCACAATGTTCGTGAGGAAGTGGGAATTGGTTACGGGACATGTCAGGGATTCGCACTAAATAATTGGCTATGCGCTGCATCACAGACAAATTTGTCCCCAGGCTCCTGATGGCTGACCAAATGCAGTAATGCGCTAATGTCTGCACTGAGCCTCTTGGACTCATCTCAGAAGATGAAACCTTCTTGTCCAGGCCCCCTGTGACTTCTTTCTTCTCCCATAAATGAAGATCAGGCTGAAAGGGCATCATTTTGATACCACTGTGGACAACAAGAAGGAACAGCAAGTGGTGCTCGACACTCTCATCGAGAAGGAGTTCCAGGGAGCGTTCCAGCAATGGCGGAAGCGCTGGGACTACAGTAGTGTATCAATGTGCAAGGGAACTATTTCAAAGGTGATGGCAGCCAATAGGAGCTATGGTAAGTTTTCATTTTTATATAGCAATTATCCAGAAAATTTTGCATAGCACCTCATTTTAAGATCTACAGTAATACTAGAGTTTCAGCCTGAACCTAGATTCTATACACTTGTGGATGAAGCTTCCTCCTTGAGTGATGGGTGTGTGGCTAGTTACCAATCTTGTAGCTGCACTTCACTCTCAGTGTACTATCTCCCAGGATCAACAGTAGCCAACTATCTACTATACTACCTGTTATAATTTTTTTCCCCAAATTAATATCCTACAACACTCAGAAATATAAGCAGTGAAAATTTTTGGGGGCTCACCATCCACTCATTTGACATAGTGCTGCTCTTGGGTGCCTGTCTTTTCCTCTCGTCCTTCCTTCCTCTTGTCTTTCTTTCCTCTTCATTCTGTCTACGGATGACTACACTGACTGACAAACCACATGGTTTCCTGTACACCAGGAAACCATTTACTACACTGGGTGGTAACCATATAACTAAATTACGGTGCCTGGTGGTTTGGTGAGTAATTAGGGCGCTCCAATCGGATTGAGCCAGCGCAGGTTTATATCCAAGGGGTGGATAGGGTTTACTGCTCATGTAATGCCACTCAGGGATAAGTGAGGCTAGTCACTCTCATCTTAAATGTCAGGACCAACTTGCCTAGCCCCGGGCTCCTACGCTCCTCATGGGGCAACACTTAATTGGATGATGATGAAGTTTTTAGGAAACAAATACCATAATTATGAATCCCGCCACTAGTAAAACACAATAACCTTAGAGAAAACTGTCACTGAAACATAAACCTCGTATCACCCTACTCACCCTGAGGTTTACAGACACGAGGAGATGACATGTAACCTTACGTACTGGACAATGGTAGTCTAGGCTTAGGCCCGTACACTTAGAAGGGGGTCATATAAGATTGACTGTTACAATTCACCACTATCATTATCATCATCATCTATTATTCCAACTCTATTTCTTGACATGTTTTTGTGTGGGAGACAGGGCTGGGGTAATGATGATGACGAAATCACCTTACCTCTTCCAGTGCCTTAATTACTTTAATCTTCCAATTGCTACAAGATTCTTTTCAGCTTTGGGGGGACTTCTTGATATGGTGGAGCTAGATACAGTATCACCTTCAATATATTTCCACTACAGAGGTTTCTCCTAAGCTGTATGAAATAAAAGGGCAGTGGCAAGAAAAAATCCCCATCATCATCATTTACATATTTTTAAAAAATGCAAGGTAGGAGGAAGCAAAAGCTGGATGTCTGAATGTTTGTTCTCTTCAAGAAAAAAAATAAATAAATAAATAAAATAAATGAGACAAATTCTAGATTCATTCATTTTGAGATGCCTAGACACGTTGCATTTAAAAGACTGGTCATAGGCACAAGGAAATACAGACAGAGGAAGACAGTTCTAGTGGCAACCTGTTACATACCTCCAGTACAGTACTTATAACTAAGTTAGTATTGTGTTCACCTTACCTCAAGAGAGAGTTTATCCACTGTAAACTGGACAACCAAAAGCTTGCCGTCATCAGTGGGTGAAGATGACCCTTTGCTGGAGTCCCCATCACCCATCGTGGAGCCATCACCCAAACCCAAGCCATCCAGCGACAGCAGTGTGTTGGAACGGGTCAGGTCCTGCCCATCAACAAACACTCCCGGCTCTGGCTGCTACTACTGCTTCTACTTAAATCTGATGACTGTCTCCTGAAAAATTATCATCATCATCATCCTTTCATCTTCACTGTTGTCATCATCATCATCATCATTATCATCATATTCATCCATCATCATCATCATCATAGTCAATCATCATCATCATCATCATCACTGTTAAAGGCAGGTATTAAATGCATCATGTTTTGCTCAGAATGCTGCTCCTAACTCTGCTCAGACTCGGTTAATTCTTTCAGTAAAATTTCTGTCATTATCATCATCCTATGTTAACTCCAGAATATCCAGTGAGAGGAGGATGTTAGAACAGATCATGTCCTGTGCTGCTCATCCACACCAACTCTCCCTCTGCCAAGACTTGTGCTGCTGCTTCCGATGACTGTCTCTTGTGTAACTGACTTCTTCAGCATCCTAGCCACTAGCACATGGAGGAACTATCAACTGAGCCATAACTATGTAATCCCCAAGCCAAACTTCTCATACTAGTCTTATAACTTTCTGTTTTATCTCTGTTTTGCTTTGTAGTATGGGTCAGTTGGATTCACTGGAGAGCACACCTTCACCATGCTCTGTTCTATGTCAGCTCTCTTGTGACACTTCAGGATCTCTTCCTCTGGTGATGATGAGGAGCCTACACATGGTGGCACTGTGGCCCTGGGTGGAGCAACTGCAATGTCCATCCAGGAGCCAAACCTCCTCATATTTCCCTAAATCTACCCATGGGAAGAACCCTGGTATGACCCTGGTGAGGCGCTGTCTATCACAAGGGGTCACCACATCCCTACACAGTGTATGTATTGTAATGTACATGCCAGCTCCAAAGAGGCAGTTGCTTACCTGCAGTTGGTAGGTCTGCTCAGTCAAAATGGGTTAAGCAAAAACAACCTCAACATTGAAAGTCAGCACACACACCCTCATATAATGTCTTTCTCACTACATCCCTTCTGGTCCAGTACAGTACTTCTAAGTAATACTTCTACACCTCCTCAGTAGTTTCCCAGCTCTTCTAAGGATATCCCACCATCTGGTTTTACTCCACATATCCACTGGTTAATCTGGTTTAACTCCACATATTCAATGGATTATTCTCATATTGTTTCACTACAGTCCCATAATATCCTCCTCTTTTATTCCACATTTCACTTCCATTCATTTAGACACTACCGACACAGGTACCAAATCCTTTCCCTTTTGTGGACAATGACATTTCACAAAGGGCAGCAATTTTCTGAACCTTTTCAATCCATTTATGACCCCTGCTGTGGTGCTCTCCCAAGCACCATCCCCTGCACTATTGACATCAGCAAGGTGGCAGTCACTGTCCAAAACCTCCAGTGACTCACCTCCTTTCACCAAGGATGTTATTGATCTACCATTCAAGTGGTGTGGCTGCAACCCAATATCAAATCAGCTGATTATCCACTGTCGAACACAAGCTGTCACTCTCTTTGTTCTCATGTACGGTAGACAATGTTTGCAACAACTACAGAAAATACATTGCCATAACAAGCACACACCACACTGCAGGCACAGCTTGCATACCGAAACAACGCTACCTCAATAAACTTAAATATGAGTCAAAGACAACAGGCTGATGATTGCTCCAGTCAAATCCACCAATACACTGATCATCACTAGCAGCATCATAAGCTGTAGCCATTGGCCCTTTACCTTGGAATGTCTGCTGGTGTGGGATCTTGTGATATGAACTTTGTAAAGAGTGTGTGTAGAGCCTGAACCTTCTGCTCGTTGATATGCACCACCAGGCGAGGCAGTGTGCCGGCCAGGGTCACAGACGGCCACTGACGCCCCTCGTTGTGCTGCATCACCACCACACGACGCTCCAGCTCAAGGTTGATGCTGAACCGATCAAGCACGTGCATATGCCCTGCAAAAAAAAAAAAAATAATAATGATTCATCATCCAATCCTTTTTTTGCCCCAATTGGAGCATTGAGGCTGGGAGCTAGGCTGTTCAGTCCCGACATGTAAGGTGAGGGTAACCAGCCTCACTTCCCCAAGTGGCTTTAGTGAGGAATAAACCTCAACCATCCAACTGATGCAAACCTTTACAGGCCCCACCTGGCTGGAACACCTTACCTACTAGATCACCAGGCATACCAATAACATATGATAAACTATGATGAGACCTTGTTATAACAGACTAATTGGGGGAAGGACAGACTGTATAACCAATAAATCACACTGTATTTCAAAATTAAACTGCATGTCACTTCTACTCGTACATCCAGGACTATGCAAGAGAAAATATGCTCCTACCCAGTTACCTGAATATGGCCTTCATGCATAGAATGAGAACAATGATGACAATTGTGATACACCTGAACAGTACCTAATAACACAAATGTTCACAAGGTTAATGAATGCAAGATATGCTCTTTACATTTTCCAACTAGTCCTTACTTTCAGCTACTGCATCTAAAATTTGCATACATGACCCAGCTCAAACTGAAAAAGTACGTGCATGACACAGCTTAAGCTTAAGCTATAATATTACATAGATATAGGTGGTGCGACCATCATCCATTCACTTGATGTAGTGCTGCCTACTTCTTCCTTAGCTTTTATCATTCTTTTTCTGTGCCTGCCCTCCTCTCTTCTTATATCTCCCATCTTTCCTGTCACTTCTTATTGCTCTTCTTTCCTTTACAGGTGGCTTTACTAACAGGTTTCCTGTAAGCCAAGAAACCATTTACAATGCTGGGTGGTAACCATATAACCAACCCATACATGCTCCCTACGTGTCAACAAGTGGGTTAGTGGAGGGTTAGTGCCCCTCCCCGTAAAACCAATAACTCAAAGTCAAATGGCCACCCCTTATGGGATTATGGCATCTGGCAATAGATAGAAAGATGTAACTACTGAAAAATTAAAGTTCACCTGGCCCATACTTCTACCCATTATGTCAATGACTGAACTCTAAGTACACTGCTGTAACCCACAGTTTTTAAAATGTAGGGGCACAAGGCTTGACTCCTAAACTCATTAAGGGCAGATAGCTAGCCTACTCCCTCTGCTGGTATTATTTGACTGAAATATCTCTGTTCACCTCGTTTTGTTTATAAAGGCTCCAACATGCTTGCATGCGTTGGCCTTGGTCACCTAATGGCGGCTCTTCATGCTGCTTGATCTTGGGCAGCCTCCGCATTCAGTCCCTTATCCTGGAGGCCACACTCTGTGACCTCATCAAAGGTCTTTTTCAGTCTGCCTCTAGCAACCCTACCCCCAGTGCTCATGCTTCTCATTTTCTGCAACCAGTTGTCATCCCTCATCCTTTCCACATGCTCAGACCATCTCAGTCTACCCCTCCTCATCACAACACCAAATACACTCCAGTTCCATCCTTCCTCTCAGCTCTTCAATCAAAATCCTTGCCCCCCCCCAAGACCTTGCATTCAAGGATGCACTGCACACCCACCTAATCATTGTCTCACTACCATTTAGCATTACACTCCCAACACATGCACATAAAGGTCCCTTGGAACAGAGGGAAAGCCTTCTCAACATCAGGAGAGGCAACCATTCCCTGAATATTTTCTGTAGGATAAACCATCTTGCCAGCCTTACCTGTGCCCTTGGTATAAGCAAAGTGCCAGTTGTCTCGAACTTTTCCCACCAACACCTGCATGTCACACAGCCGAAGGTCATATCTGGGAGGAGCGGGGTTATGGTCATGTAATAAAAGCAGGTTGAGATTCACATATCATAATCATCCATACCTTTTTTCCCACACCAGGGTGGCATGAGGTAAGGTCCAGGAGAGAGAGAGAGAGAGAGAGAGAGAGAGAGAGAGAGAACTACCCAAACTGCCAGAGTGTGTCACATTGCTATTCACAACCATTCCAGCCCTCAAAATCTTGACTCCATTGCACAAGCAGAAAATCCTCTCTTTACATGCTTCATACCACCATCATAAAGTCAATCAAACAATTTTCACTTTGCCAGGATAAAAGGGGAGTGCCAAATCCATCATAAACTTCCTCTGCATAAAATTCCTCCAACCTGCCTGATACTTTCAGTTACACAGCCTCATCACTCTCTATACCTTGCCTTGCCTTCACACACACACATACACACATATCATCATCATCATCCGGACCTCCTTTCCCACCCTAGGGCAGGGTGAGGAGTTGCGATGTCCAGACAGCCCAAATTTGCCCACTCTAATGGGCCATGCTTCCATTCGCTCACCATTCAAGCTCCAGGAATCCTGGCTCTATCTAATATGCCAGAAACACTCACCACGTTCTGTAGCTTCACATAAATGTATCCGACAGAGTCAAGCCGGACGCTGTCATGTTAAAAAGAGGTGCCAAATCCCTAATCGAGCACTTCTCACAATATTCATTCAGCCAACTCGATCTCTTGTCAGTCCCCTAGCCTCACCAACTTCCAAACCTCTCTTCCTCACACACTCATCCACCATATCCCTCCACCTTCTCCTTGGCCTACCTTGCCTCCTCCCTCTTTCAGATTCGCTCAGATATACCTTTTTCAACACTCTATTGTTATCCATTCTCTTCACATGACCATACCATCTCAGTACACTCTCTTCGATTCTGGTGTCCACAGACTTTCTCACTCCACATCTTTCACAAATCACATTATTTTGTATCCTATCTGCTCTCTGTACTCCATATACATTCCTCAGCAGTCTCATCTCCACTGCTCTCACTCTTTTCATTTTCATGCCACATCATAGTCTCACATCCATATGTTAAAGTTGGCACTAACACTCCTTCATGTAAGCCTTGTGCAGCTGCAACACTCAAGCCTCTGTTCCTCATCAAGGCCTTCATTGCACCAGCTACTTTTCTTCATTGTATCACTCTACTCTCCATTTCTTTTGCACATTTCCCTCTCTTTTCTATCACTGTACCCAGGTATTTGAACTCTCACCAATTCCAGTCTCTCTCCATTCACTGTATCATCACACTGGGAGTCACCTTCTCTCTCAATAACCATCACTTTACTCTTTTCTACATTTACTCTCAAGGCATTACACTCACAGCCATCAGCAAAACTCTGCACTAGTCTGATCCATACTGTCTTATGCTCTTCTTCCATCTTTGCTAAAAATGCTTCCAAGAAATTGGGACTTATGTACAAAGTTCGTGAGTTATTCACTGACAAGCAGATGGCCACAATATACAAAAGTCATGTGCGTTCTCATATCGAATACTGTTCACCACTGTGGAGTGAATGTGGAGCGGTTGCAATGAGGCAGTTGGACAAAATTCAAAATAAAGCCTTTAGATTAATCAATAATCCTGCCATTACACAGGACCTTCCTCCGTTATCAATATGTAGAGATGTTGCTTCTTTAGCATTATTTTATCGATATTTTTACCGTAAGTGCTCTGATAAACTGGCTTCAATTGTGCCTCCCCTTCACATTTTCTCCCGAAATACTCGGGCAGCTGCGAGAGCCCATGAACTAATACTGTACTCTCTTCCCCACAATGCAGAACCTCTGCTTATCAAAATTCATTTATCCCCAGAACTACTACTCCCTGGAATTCTCTTCCTGGAAGTTGTTTCCCACAAACATTTAATCCACTTGAATTTAAATCCAGTTGTTATAAATATTTTATGAATGGAGGATACCTTTAGGCACATGGACGTGTTTTTTTTCTTTTGTTTTTCCTTCTTCCATTCATTCATTCATTGCCAGACGCCATGTATCCCAGAAGGGGCGGCCAAAGGCATAGAGTTAATTGTTTTACAGGGAGGGGCACTAATCCTCCACCAACCCCACTTGACGTAGGGATGCCAACAGCATCTGGTGTTCCCAGGTGGTCACCCATCCAAGTACTAACCAGACCCAACGTTGCTTAACGTATTGTTATGAAATTCCTACACATTATAAATGAATAAATGATCTTAATGAAAGAAAAAAAAATTATCATCATCAGCCAGACCTCCTTTCCTGCCCTAGGGCAGGGTGAGTAGCAGCAATGTCCACACAGCCCAAATTTGCCCAATCCAATGGGCCACGCTTCCATTCACTCATCATTCAAGCCCCTGGAATCCTGGCTCTTTCGGATACGCCAAAAACATTCACCATGTTTTGTAGCTTCACATAAATGTATCCGATAAAGTAAAAGAAAAAAAAAAAAAGAAAAAAAAAAAGAAACTACCATATTTTATCATTCACGCATTTATTCAATGCTGATTTCTCACAGATATATAAACATTTCATCAATGCTTGCTGACAGAAGGTTGTAGAGCATTCAACACACATCGACGAAATGTTTATACATATATCTCTAAAAAATTGGTAGGCGGGGGCGCTCACCATCCACTCACTCGATGTAGTGCTGCTGTCGGGTGTCTGCCCTTTCCTCTCCTCCATCCTTCTTTCCTTCCATCCTCTTCTGTCTTCCTTTACTTCATTCTTTCCTTGTACTTCTGCCTACGGGTGACTTTACACTCCCTCTTCTGTCTTTCTTTCCTTCATTCTTTCCTCTTCCTTCTGCCTGTGGGTGACTGTACACTGAGTGACAAGCCAAATGGTTTCCTGTACACCAGGAAACCATTTACTATGCTGGATGGTAACCATACACCCAAATTTTGGCGCCTGGTGGTTTAGTGGGTAATTATTGAGCTCCAATCGGATTGAGCTAGTGAAGGTTTATATCCAAGGAATGGTTGGGGTTGACTGCTCATGTATTGCCACCCAGGGATGAGTAAGGCTGGTCACTCTCATCTTAAATGTCGGGACCAACTGCCTAGCCCCGGGCTCCTATGCTCCTCATGGGACAATGTAGGATTGGATGATGGACAGATGGATGGAAAAAATTGGCGTTGAATAAACGAATGAACGAAAAAATATGGTAATTTATATTTTCTTTTCTTTTTTCTTCTTTCATTAGGATGATCATTTATTCATTTATAACATGTAATAATTTCAAAACAATACAGTTACAAATAAGGGCAGGGGAATGAAATCATTGAAAACGTTTTATGATGTTGAGCCAGCTGCTACTAGAACGACCAGGTGTGGTCAAAGACTGTAAGATATTTCTGTTCTGTACCCCACAGAAATCTTTCCAATAGAGCTAGAAGTGTCATTGTTTATGAAAATCATTGCAAATAAATGCTCTACAACTTTCAACAGGCATTGACAAAATGTTTACATATCTGTGAGAAATCAGCGCTGAATAAATGAGTGAAAGATAAAATATGGTAATTTATTTTCTCTTTTCTTTTTTTTTTCATTCATTAGGATGATCATTATTCATTTATAACATACAGCAATTTCACAACAATATAGTTATACATAACGGCAGGGGAGAAAGTTGAATGGAAATGACGCACACATCACTGAGTGAGGGGTGTGTGGCATGTAAGGTCTAGGCTAGCCTGTGGGGGTCATGCAGTACTCAGAAGCGGTTGGACACAGGTTGCCTTGAAAGAGTTCGAGAGGGTTAACATGGTTAACTAATTTTGGATTCATAATGACTTCTTCCAGTTCTTGCCACATATCGTGTCTTCAAGTTCCTGCAATACATACCTCTAACTGCTGCCATTCAAGACCAGTTCCTTTAAAACTGGTATCAAGAAAAGAGGACAGGTTGACTGGATAGACAGGTAGAGACAATGCAGATATAAAAATAGAGCTCATCACTACTCACTTGTCATACATGCGGTCGTGCAGCATGGCCTCTGAAAACTGAGCACTGGAATCAGACACTGAGGATTTCCTCTTAAGCTCCTCCCAACCCACTGTCACTGTTGTATCCGATGGTGACATATTTTCAAGTTCATCTGGGGTTGAACACGGTGTGGCAAACTCATCTGTTAGAAGAAGAAAAAAAAATGGTGACTGATTTTCATATCATCCTCTGTAAAGTTCAAAGACCCAAGACTAGGATACCACAGCCCACCAGGCAAGTGTTGGTATTTAAGCTTATAACAGTCATCAAATGTTCTACACACACCAGAACATTCTGGGTGCCCCATAAGGGTACCAAACTATTGCCTGACTCTGATTTTATCTCCATCCTATGGATCAACAATCCTTCCTGTTACTTACCATAATGATTAATTACTCTAATTGTTTTCTACATGGATGAACAATCTGCATCTATCGCTTACCATATAAATCAAACCGGTGGCATAAAGGTGAAACTGACTATCATCTCAAAAAATAAACTAGTACCTGACAGCATGACAAATTATACTGATTCATATACACTTCACCACACACATCATTCCTCATTCAGTAACACAATAAACTTACAGCACCATGGTAAAAAAAAAAAATACAAAGCTCACACGAAAGCGAGTGCCTGTCTACCTGAGGTTTAAACCATAACAACAGTAATACCAGCATAAAGGCAACACATACCATCTTCATCACTGGCATTGTCTAGTTCCTCAGAGAGCTGCTGTTGGTGGTGGTGGTGGTGAGGGTGGTGGGAGGTAGGAGGACGTGCAGAGCTGAACATAAGCTTGCCAAAGTCCAGCACAACCAACGTGGCATTCTTGTCCTGAGTGTGTTCCGGGATGATGATGTGTGGTGCTGAGATATCCAGCATCACATCCCAACGTTTCCTTGTTATCTGAAACAATTATGTTGATAATTAACTCTACTGATCAAATGACAGAAAAGAGTGTGATTAGATGGTATTATCACACAATGAGATACTGGATGTGAACAGAGTAGTGAAAACAAACTGGTTAAGTGAATTATTCTGAAGATGGTAGGAGGTGTGGAGAGCCTTGATGAGGGTAGATGGATATGTTCTGTGAACAAGTAGAGTATGGAAACTGAGGAACTAATAAAGCTAGTGAAGAATGGTAATCGATGAAAAACCACATTAACAGATGCACCTGACATGCTTTCATTCACTTCATAATTTGGCTGTTAACAGACCAGCTCCTGTCCCACAGGCATTATTATTTATCTGTTTATCATTTGGTCTGTATGGTGGTACCAACAATTTTGTAGGCATGACTGATAGGTGAATTAATACAAGACCATTTTAACGAGCACTAAGTTGAAAGTTCCCCAACTTCTGTGCTTTCCTGTTCCAATTTCTAGAGCTCTCCCACCCTATAATTTCTGGGTTGGATTCTGGGGCTGGGCTGGAATGGGGCTCAGATCTCTGCTAGAGGGTACAGGGCACTGCGGTTCCCAGGCTGCCACTTCTGCCCAATAGAGAGGGGCCTGAACCTGGGAGTAGCACCCCAGGAGGCTGCCCTATCAGTGGGTGTATAATGGCAGGGCAGTTAAAGTGTCAAGGCATGCCTGAAGGATGTCCCTGTAGCTGTCCTGGCAGGGTGCCCCGAGGCCATTGCCACAGCCACTGGTTACGGCTGACGGACTATGGGTCCCAGATTCATGCCTGGACTTGGGACTGTGTGGGTGGGTGGGGCCTGTGGTCTACCTCTTCCCATTATTTATTTTTACTGATTATGACAAAAAAGAAAGGGAATCAAAGCATGCCTGAGGAAACTAAATCTCCCACGGGGATCAGAGTGGCATCATAGAATGTGGGAAGTTTCAGGGCAGAGCAGGAGAAGCTGAGACGCCGAGTAGGAGGTGAGTGGATGTTGGATATGTGAAAGAAGTCAGATAGAGGGGAGGATCAGTCACGATGACTGTCAGGAAGGACTGCCATTACAAGTTATTTTGGCAGGGTAGGGCAGATGGATATGGTGGTGTGGGAGTGCTGGGTAAGGAGAAATGGGTAGAATATGTCATGCATGTAACGACAGCAGGTGATAGGGTACTAGTAGTGGAAAATTTTGTTCGGTGGGAATATGTTTTCATTTTTATCAGAGTATGCTCCACAGGCAGGCTTGGATGAGGTAGAGAAGGATAGATTCTGGGATGACTTAATATATGTAGTACGTGGTATGGGGGATGATGAGATTGTAGTTTTGGGAGGGGACTTGAATGGTCATGTTGGTGAAGCTGCTCTAGGATATGAACGAGTACAGGGAGGATGTGCATATGGTACAAGAAATGAGGAAAGGGAAAGGATACTTGAGTTTGGAGAGACAATGAACATGACTGTGTGCAACACACACCTTAGGAAAAGAGAGAGTAGGCTGATTACATAGGAGTCTCGGGGAAATGGAAGCCAGACAGACTATTTCCTGGCCTTTGATTAATGATGCTACTGTGAGCAGGGCAACAGGCAGGATGCAGGTGGGGAAGGCAGCAGGTGTGTGTGAGATGACTGATGAAATGTTGAAGGCAGAGATATAGGAGTGGGGTTAGTCACTGACTTGATAAATATGATTATCAATGAGTGTGCTGCCTCAGGTGATTGGCTGAAGTGTAATTGTAAATGTGTACAAGGGGAAGGGTGACGTTCTGGAAAGAGGAAATTATAGAGGCATACAGCCTTTACACCAGATAACGAAAGTAATGGAGAGAGTTCTAAGAGGTATGATCGGAGAATATTGATGAGATGCAGTTTGGGTTTATGAGAGGCAATGGGACCGTTGATGCCATATTCATTGTTCAACAGCTTCGGAAAAAAAATACAGGTATAGGAAAGAAATGGGATCTGTATTATATCTTTGTTGATTTGGAGAAGGCCTTTGACAGAGCTCATAGAGAGGTGGTGAAGTGGGCAATGAGAAAACCTGAGATCGAGGAGTGGCTGGTTAGGTTGGTTATGGCCATGTATGTGGGCGCTCACATCCAGGTAAGGGTGAATGGAGATCTGCGAGATGAGTTTTCCGTGAATGTTGGTGTGCATCAGGTGTCAGTACTGAGCCCCTTATTGCTTATCACGGTACTTGATGCTCTCTCATGTGACTTCAGAAATGGATTCCCACGGAAGATATTGTATGGTAATGATTTGGCGCTGATTGCAGAAAATGAAAGGGAGGAGAGGGAAAGATTTTGGAAGTGGAGAGATGGCATGGGACACAGGGGCTTGAGAGTACATGCAGTTAAAACAAAGGTGATGGTATCTAGGGCTGGGGGTGGTATTTTCAAAGAAGAGCAACAGTGGCCATGTGCAATTTGCCACAAGGGTGTGGAAAGTAATTTCATCTTATGCAGTGTTTGTGATAAGTGGGTGCATAAGAGATGCAGTGGTATTAGAGGTAGACTGAGAGATAATGCTGATTTCTTGTGTGTGGTGTGTTGGGGAAAGCATGCGGAGATTGTCAGGCATGAAAGGACTGACCTTGCTGGTGAGACGCTTGATACTTGGGAGACATGTTATGTGCTGGAGGTGAGGCTGGAGCTAGCTCTGAGACTAGAGTGAGAAGTGGCTGGAAGAAGTTCAGAGAGCTGTTGCCTCTCCTGACACTGAGAGGGCTCTCCCTATGTGCTAAGGGATCTTTGTATGCGGCATGTGTTAGGAATGTAATGCTGTATGGTAGTGAGACCTGGGCAGTAAAAGCAAAGGATATTTGCAGGCTCAAACGTGCAGAAATGGCAATGATTAGGTGGATGTGCAATGCGTCCCTGAGTGCAAGGCCTTGTGGGGCTAGGTTTATGACGGAAGAGTTGAGAGGTAGAATGGGACTGGAGAGTATTGGTTTTGTGATGAGGAGAGGAAGACTGAGATGGTTTGGGCATGTGGAGAGAATGGGGGGATGATAATTGGGTGCAGAAAGTGAGAAGTGTTAATGTTAGGGGTAGGGTTGTGAGAGGCAGACCGAAAAAGACCTGGGATGATGACATTGAGTGTGATCTCAACGATAAGGGACTTATCAGGGAAACTGCCATGGATCAAGAAGGAGAAAAGACAACAATGATGATGATAATACTTAATGAAGGATGTTGGCTCCAACTGGCTAAAAACCGAATCTTCAACACTATGATATCTTTATTATTATTTTTGTTATTATTATACAGTATCTGTGTCATTTACTCGACACAGTGCTGCTTTAGGTGTTTGCCCTTTCCTCTCTTCCATCCTTCCTCTTCTGTCTTTCTTTCCTTCATTCTTTCCTCTTTCTCCTGCCTACAGGTGACTGTACACTCCCTATTTTGTCTTTCTTTCCTTCATTCTTTCCACTTCCTTTTGCCTATGAGTGACTCTACACTGAGTGACACGCCAAATGGTTTCCTGTACACCAAGAAACCATTTACTACGCTGGGTGGTAACAATATAACCAAATTATGGTGCCTGGTGGTTTAGTGGGTAATTACGGTGCTTCAATTGATCTGAGCCTGTGTAAGTTTATATCCAAGGGGTGGTTGGAATTTACTGCTCATGTAATGCCACTCAGGGATGAATGAGGCTGGTCACTCTCATCTTAAATGTCAGGACCAACTTGCCTAGCCCCGGGCTCCTATGCTCCTCGTGGGGCAACATAGGATTGGATGATGGATGGATGGATGTTTGTGTCATCACTAGTCCTGACAATTTCATTCAGTCCTGGAGGTCTCTTATAGATTCCATTAATCATGCCACTATTAGGAGCCTAAGCAGCATAAAGCTGGATGCTGGCATTGGAGAGAGAGAGAGAGAGTCTCTGTACTGAAATGATTAAGTGTACTGGCCAAGGCAGAATGGGAAAACAATAGAACAAATCAAGGGTAGGTCAGCCCTATAACTGCTTTGTGTCTCTCAATGGATACAGCCAACCTTCTAAAATTCAAACTTCAATATTCTATATAAGATTACTTAATCAGTCATATGAATCCATGCTTCCCCTTAAAGGAATCCCCATAATGGCCATGGTACAGCTGACATTTTTTATGGACAGAGAGCCAAACTCCAAAACCAGCAAATTACCCTCCAACAGCTGCTGAAAACTACAAGGAAAGTCTAAATTTGAAATAAGTCTAAAATATGAAGAAATTTTGGAAAAAAATGCTTAAACCTGGCCAGTTCCTAGTTTTTCCATTTGTTAACAGTTGGGCCTCAGTATACATCAGTTTGGTACTGAATGCGATAAACTGATAAATCATGATAACAATGGCAAAATTTGCTCATGCAATAATTGTGGTGCCCATGTATGACAATCCCTTGCGCACACAGTGCCTCCCACACATGCCAACAGTCAAATGTCTGAGTCTAGATGGTCGTCCAGTGTTTACAGTCATTATGATCTCCATTTCCTTTCATTTCATGCATGCAAGGCCACAGAAACACCAGTGCTATTACCACATAATAGTGCAAGTTCATAACAAATAGTGCAGTGTGCATTATGAAGAAGAGCAATACATTTTTGTGTGTGTGTGAAATACTGAAACTTGTGGAAATACTGAAACATGTCCAGCAAGGTTGCTACCTTTAATGGAAAGTGTGGTGCTAGTTTGGGTGCCAAGGACAAGCCTACAAGGGTAAGGTTTTTTGAGGTATTTGGTTTAGTGGCCCTTGACCCCCAACTGAATCCATGTTATATTGTGCTCAGTATATGATAAATTGTTACACCTTTGATTCCTTCTTCCTCGCATAAAAAAAAAAAAAAATTGCCATACACTCCCCGTATACCACGGCATGACTGCACTGGGGTCATGGTAGTGCTAAGCAACCTACATTGACCCACTCTATGTCACCAGTTGCAGTCCTCTCAGACTCATTATGGATTTTACTCCTTTACAATGGATACCTAAAAGCAACCATGTGTTACTGATAATGCTATACTCCCCGAAAAGAAACACACGACACTTCTCTATCTAACTACTGCCAGATGCTTCAATCCCATAAGGGATGGCCACAATCAAACTGCCTCCATGTTTCCTTGTCCCCTGCCAATTCACTGCCCTCCCCCCAGCTCATATCCCCCTCCTTCATATACCTCTCCACTCCATCCCTCCATCTCATCCTCAGCCTCCCCCTCCCTCTTCCCCCTCTACCTCACTCACATACACTCTCCTCATTAGTCTCTTGCTCTCCATCCTTCCAGCATGTCCAAACCACCTCAGTATATTTCTCTTAATGTTTTTCTATGACATCCACACCACAATGCTCCATCACTTCCTCATTTGTCAGTCTGTCTCTCCATGTGACTCCACATGCTCCTCTCAGATAACCCATTTTCACTGCTCTCACTCTTGACTTGTGTCCCTCCAACAAGGTCCTAGCTTCACTTCCATATGTTAGAGTTGGTATCACAATACTACCATGCAGCGACATTTTAACTTTCATGCTCACTTTTCTATTTCTTATCACTTTCAAAGAACCAGCAACCTTTCTTCCCTGTTGTATCCTTTCAAGCATTTCATCCTCCAAACTTCCATTCTTACTCATCACACTACCCAAGTACTTAAATGCACTCACATTTCACATTTTGTCATCATCCAACCTCACTGTACATTCAGTGACTTCATTTCTCTTGAAGACCATAGCTTTACTCTTCCCTATACTCACCTTCAGATTCTGCTTCTTACATACTCTCCCAAACTCATTCACCAAGCCTTGCAGTTCCCCTTTGTCTTCACTTAACAATACAGTATCATCTGCAAATAACAATACAG
The DNA here is from genome assembly GCF_032717465.1 of Coenobita brevimanus. Taxonomy (NCBI): domain Eukaryota; kingdom Metazoa; phylum Arthropoda; class Malacostraca; order Decapoda; family Coenobitidae; genus Coenobita; species Coenobita brevimanus. Next base: position 134,543 of record NW_027643504.1, read on the forward strand.
GAAGTTTCCAAATGTTGCCCTCTCTCACGAGGGCCACTCCATCATCCAATGATGTACACAACACTTACCTGTATGAAATAAGCTGAAACATACTTGCATGAACTGGCCTTTGTCATGTAATGACAACTCTCAACACTGCTCAATCTCTGGTTGCCTCCCTATTCAGTCCTTTATCCCTGAGGTCACACTCTATGACCTCACCCTAGGTCTTTTTAGTCTGCCTCTTACAACCCTACCCATGACATTCCCACCTCTCACCTTCCATCCATTTGCCATCTTCCTTCCTCTACATGAACTCAAATCAGCTCAATCTAGCCCTCCTCTTCCTTTTCTATTATCATAAATCCCCACACACATAATTGTGAGTTATGTGCATCATTGAGCTGTTTCACTTACAGTAACATTTTGCCTGCACATATCCTGGGCTATAAGTAAAATGATTCACTATAAACACAGCCATCAATGATAAAACAATCAGAGACATAATCAGTATTGACTTACCACTTCCCCTTCCATTATCTGTTCCCAGTTTCTCTTCAGCTCCTGTTTGGTCTGCTCCTTCAGTTCCTCATATCTGCAATAATTACTCCACTGAGACAAAGGCATGTTTTACACACTCAGCACTACAACATAATTATATAATCTAAAAAAAAACTACAGTACAAAGGCTTAAATTTTTCCTACACTCTATCTACTCTAGTACAATGACTTAAGTTTTTCCTACACTCCATCTACTAAAACAAACTCCAGTCCATTGACTTAAATTTCCTACACTCTATCTACTAAAACAAGTAACTTTAACAATACTTCTTATAACTGGATGGTTTCATTCACCTAAGAAAAGATCTCTTATAAGAAGCAGTTTGCAGATGTAGTTTCAGTTATACTCTTCCTGCATAGAAACAATTGTACTCACCTTCAGAAAACACCTTAGCACTGCAGGGGTTACTGTGGGATACAGGTAACTCCTTCATTTTGATGTCTATCTGGAGTTGACACAAGCAAGTGTATACAAAGACTTTTGAAACAAAAATGAATGAAAATAAAAAAAATGAAGCTGAGTACAACTGTCTGAAGATAGCAAGAATAAATTATGAAGTATATCAGTTCCTATATGACAAGTATCTAGCCCCTTCCAACCATTAACTCTTTAAGCCTGACGACATTTTAGGTTTCATTGTACTCTTGCTACCTCCACATGATGTTTTTCAAGCAGGGGGAAAATTTCCAAACAACAGGGGTTAGATGTAGCCTCCACAACCCCTTCTACCAGGATGCTTTCCTCAGGTACAGTATTGTATATACAATAACAGCTAAGGGAGGGAAAAAAAAAAAGTATCCTGAGGACAAATGGGTCCATAATCTCTTGTCCATTCCCACATCTAACCACTTCCAAGCAACCAGAGAGATAGACACCACAGGAGAAAGCGTTATATACAGCACTCTTTCAGTGCTGCAGAGGGATTCCTTCCTACGTGGCATAACTATACCTTGGGAACTCCACAGCCTGGTTACAAAAACATCCTATATCTCACTACCTATCCCTCAAAAGGAGCATGATGGACTGGAAGAGAAGGGCAACTTTAGCCAGTAGTCCACCAGGCTGATGTTCAGATAAGCCTGGAACAACAACACTAACCCCTTCATCACCAAGGTGTTCTAAGCTGAATGGGATCATATTGGCCTGTACTCTCCACAGTTAAGGAAGCTCCCTCCCACCTTTTCCTTACCAGTTCATTTTTGCATATAGGTCCTGAATAACCCTTTGTGTATTATTTTTACCTTCAGTGTTTGTGTTGAACTCCTCCGTGGCCAAGCCAGTGGAGTTCATCAGGACTAACAGGCCAGCCCAGGCACCAATTTTTGAAGTTTCAAAAATCGACTTTTCTCGCTCGCCAAATTGAAGAGAAACATCTGGTGCACCTTGCAATGCAATTTTTAGCTTCCTAGACCCATCCTGTGCTTCGAAATGACGCGCAAAAAATTTTGTCAAATGAATGTTTTACATCCCAATGAAAACTAAATACAGGAGTAAAAAAACATCGCACTAAGTCTATCTATCTATCTATTGCCAGATGCCATAATCCCGTACAGGGTGGCCATTTGACTCTGAGTTATTTGTTTTACAGGGAGGGGCACTAACCCTCCACCAACCCACTTGACACGTAGGGAGCACGTATGGTTTGGTTATATGGTTACCACCCAGCGTTGTAAATGGCTTCTTGGCTTACAGGAAACCATTTGGCTTGTCATTCAATGTAAAGCCACCTGTAATGGAAAGAAAAGCAATAAGTAGTGACAGAAAAGATGTGAGAAATAGGAAGAGAGGAGGGCAGGCACAGAAAAAGAATGATAAAGGCTAAAGAAGTAGGCAGCACTACATCAAGAATTATCCATATTTTCACATCGCACTAAGAATTATCCATATTTCCAAACCCCTCAAAATTTCAATGGTGCTAAAATGGTTTGAAATGACTAGATATATGTATTGCAAACAACGTCAGTAAATAATATGGGAGGTTTCGGCCATGCTCCGATAAAACGTCATTGGATGCCGACGGCCACGGAGGGGTTAAAAGATGCAACATACACGAGTGCAGTAAGGCATAGCATGGAAAATAAATCATAAGGGAAAAGGCTCAGGGAGCTTCTTTAACTGACAAGATTATGGGTCACATGATTGCATTAATTCTATTCATTATCCAATCCAGGAGAATTGAGGCCCCAAGCTAGACAACTCAGTCCAGACATTTAAGGTGAGTGACCAGCTGCACATTCTACAGCAGCATCACATGAGCAATAAACTCCAACTGCCCTTTGGAATTAGACCCGCATGATTCACATCTGGCTGGAGCACCTTGACTCATTAGACCACCAGGCATCTAAAAATTGTATTAGGGCAAGGGGGTTAATGCGCTACATGGGTACACAGCACTAAGACCCACCACTGATCTCCCTGCAGGCATCACATGGTGGCATAATAAGGAAAACATAAACGTATCAGATAGAGCCAGGAGTCAGGGGCTTGAATGGTGAGTGAATGGAAGTGTGGCCCATTGGATTGGGCAAACTTGGGCTGTCTGGAAGTTGCTACCCCTCACCCTGCCCTAGGATGGGAAAGGAGGTCCAGATGATGATGACGATGATAATAAATGATGTCCTTGGGCTGAGTGAGTTAATATTATCTCGATCAATTCACCATGTTTGAGAGAAATGCCTTCATGTCATGGCACAGATGTAACCGAGCTGTAGTAGTAATAGTAGTAGTTGTTCCCTAGGTAGTCTGGCTGAACAGCCCGAGTCCCTAAGGAAGGCCATGGCTGAGACCAGGCTTTCCCACAGAGCTCTCATGGAGTGTTTATTGTGTTGTTGGCATATGTGATTGTGTGCAATGCAGTCTTCCATAATGAGCTTAACAGTATGGGGTGCTGTGTTATATCCTGGACAGGCATTAGCGACGGAGTCGTCCAGCCTCTTCTGGTAACTTACGAGGGCTGGATGATGCCCACATCTCAGCCTGGCCAGGTGGACCGTCCTCACGAGGGAAATAGGATTCGGAGGGGTGGATATCTGGGTGCTGTGCATGCAGCTGTATGTTGTCTTTAAGTGACTGAATGGAGTGGCGAGTGATTTGAGTATGGATATGCTTCTGGAACCAAGCTGTTCCTATGCCTGGTTAACCCCTTAACCGCGGGGCGTCACTTTCGTGACGCTTGGGAGCAAGGGATCATACCGCGGGGCGTCGCTTTTGTGATTCTGTGTTATTTTGAATTCACCCGGGCTTCCAAGTGGGGGCTTGTATCATCTATCAGTACTGCCAATGTCCAACACTAGTCAGCACTCCTAATCTCATCTGTACTCCCATCCATTGTTGACAATTTAGCCATTTCTCCCCGTTCTTGACTCCCCTCCCTACCCCCCCTCCATTACCCTATCCTCTCGCCTGCCGGGCCATGCTACGCTAAGTAAATCTTCCCTGGAATTTTTCACTGATTTCATCCATTGAAATAAGCCCTATGTCCTATTCTTATACCAAATAATATATACAAGAAAGAAATAAGGTAAGTGAGAGTGCCATACACCTGGAATTGGCTAATTATCACCTGACAACACCTCACGTGCACTCGTTCGCTAATTTTCGCTGTTTTTTTCCCCTTGAAATATGCCGTATAATCTATTTTCGTAATAAATATACATGTAAGGAGGGAAGGGAGAAGCCTAAGTGATATTTACATTCACCTGGAACTACCTAATTTATAATGTATTGTCTAGATTTCCTGCCAATCATATCAGTGCTAGACAAAGCTGTTTCAAGATCTAACATTGGTAGCTCTGAATATATATCTCCTAAGTAGGCCTCTAATCTATTTTCGTAATAAATATACATGTAAGGAGGGAAGGGAGAAGCCTAAGTGATATTTACATTCACCTGGAACTACCAAATTTATAATGTATTGTCTAGATTTCCTGCCAATCATATCAGTGCTAGACTTAGCTGTTTCAAGAACCAATATTGGTAACTCTGAATAACCCCTAAGCAGGCCTCCACGCTGGCCCTCCGTTATCAGTTTACTCTCATCTTCCGAAGTGAGGGTACGTATCTTTCTTCTTGCTGACTTCAGGGCCTTTTTTCACCCCCATGCAAGGGCCCTGTGACCTTTACCCCCTACTAAACCTCGTGTGGAAAGAGGTAAAGGGCTGACAATTGATAAAAGAGTGACTACGATCTTTCTATTGAGTAAAACAGTGCAAGTGGAATTGTAAATAATGTGTAAATAATGTGTAAACAGCAAGTGAAAGTAATGAATGTAAATATATGTGAACAATGGAAAATAGTTTTATAAGTTACTTCAAGTGACAGTGCATAACACAGTGTAAATAAAATAGAAATGTAAATAACGTAAATAAAATAGAGAACGTAAATAGAAATGTAAATGAGTAGTATTATAAGAATACGAGTATATACTCTAGGAGTAATGAAAGTGAAAGTTTCACTATAGCATGTCTGAATACTATGAGTTATGAGAGTGAAGATGAAAGTGACATTCACTCTCAATGCCAGTATACAGGACGAGAAAGTGAATGCTACGTATTTTACTGAAAGAAATTGAATCCCTACAGTGGCAATAAACTAATACTACTGAAGGAAACTTATGGATAAAGACTGTAGATATATATAAGTGTTATGTAGTTATAGAAATATAAAGTGTGAGGGGTTTTATGAATAATAAATGACAGAGTACCAAGAGCGAACTAGCGGAAGTGAGGCGGTCAGACGCGCTCATAATTTTCATTGCTTTCACAGTGATTTTTTTTTTGGAGTATGGATCCCAAACTACTTGAAAATCATAGAGTAGTATTTATAGTGTTTATATCTGGCTGTGGTAATCATATTACGGGTTGTCGGGAACTGTAAAGTGGAGACTTCGTTACCCAACTTCAGAGGTCTCCACAAGTCCTACGGTAACTGACGAAGGCTCAACAAACATTCCAGGAGAAAGCTGAAGGTATGTGCCATAAGCATATATAATTTTAATATTCTAGGACTAATAACTGATTTTTGGCAAATATTTTTTGAGAGTCTGTCGGAGCCCAAATAACCCCGCGGCACACACAAAACATCGGTAAACATGCCCGCGGTGTAGGGGTTAAGGATAGAAAAGGTGTAGGCTTGTTCACCAGGTGGATCAGTGATAGGAAAGGTGAGCCAAAGGTGGGGGTGAACATTGAAATCTCCAAGAATGGAGATTTCAGAGAAAGGAGAAATGGATAGAATGTGTTCCATCGTAGAAGTAAGACAGTCAAAGAATATTTGACAGTCAGTAGAATTACGAGATAAGTAAACAGCACAGATATATTTAGTCAGAGAATGACAGGAAAGCTGAAGCCAGAGTGTGGAGAATTCAGAAGAATCAAGTTCAGGAACACGAGAGCAAGATAAGTTGCTGCGTATATATACACAACAGCCACCTTTGGCTTTGAAATGAGCATAGAGAAAGTAGGAGGATACAGAAAAGGGTCTGCAGTCAGGACTCACCTGATGAACCACGACGTAGGCCGACGCCGCAGCCCCTTCCTGACGGCGCCACCGAGCACCTGGGACCACAGCCCTCGGGACACCCAGACCACCCCCAGGACCCTCGGGCGGGACCTCCCTACACCCAGACGCCGGAGATCTTCGTCGTCCGTCAGACGCCTGAGTAAGAAGTTCAGACAGTTATTCAGCCGCAGCCCTGAGGGTCGTACTCCCGTCCCCAGCCCCAAAAGTGCAGGTCCCTTCGCTACCCGCAGCCCCAGACGAGAGAGGACGCCCCTACACGTGATCCCGTGGCCCCTGAACACAGAGGCCCCTGGTGGAACCCAACCCCATCAGTATTGAGGCTGGGCACCTAAGCCACCCTTGTACCTGACTGCCATGACGCCCAGACCCAAAAGGAGTGACAGTGAAAGCACAGTGTCCGTGACTTAGTGACGTAAAGGCAGAGCAGTGAATTAACCATATAAAGGAAGTCAGTGAGAGAAGCACCAGTGACAATATAAAAGTGGTGGAGTGAATAAAAGTATCAGTGAAACCATGAATACGGCCAAGCAGTGAAATACGGGTCTATTACAGTGAATACACTACCATCTGATAACGCCACATCATACTAAAATCATACACAGACCCCAGTGTTAAAGTAATAACAGCCAACAGTGAAATAGTACCACCCACTCCACAAATATAAAAAACTTGGACTTCCTGCAATAATAGTATATAAACCTCTGCCCTAAGTGCTATTCACCTTGCCCGACCTTGACCTGGGTAGCATCCTGCACGATGCTAATAACCCATAACTATGCCTAAGAATTATAATTGTCCAGTGTATCTGTACTCGTGACATCTACCCGTTCCATCCATCCATCCATCATCCAATCCTACGTTGCCCCATGAGGAGCATAGGAGCCCGGGGCTAGGCAGTTGGTCCTGACATTTAAGATGAGAGTGACCAACCTCACCCATCCCTGAGTGGCATTACGTGAGCAATAAACCCCAACCATCCATTGGATATAAACCTTCACCGGCTCAATCCGATTAGAGCACAATAATTACCCACTAAACCACCAGGTGCCAAAATTTGGTTATATGGTTACTACCCAGCATAGTAAATAGTTTCCTGGTGTACAGGAACCATTTGGCTTGTCACTCAGTGTAGAGTCACCCATAGGCAGAAGAAAGAGGAAAAAATGAAGGAAAGAAAGACAGAAGAGGGAGTGTAAAGTCAACCGTAGGTAGAAGGACGAGGAAAGAATGAAGGAAAGAAAGATAGAAAAAGATGGAAGGAAAGAAGGATGGAGGAGAGGGCAGGGCAGATACCCGAGAGCAGCACTACAAAGAGTGAGTGGATGGTGAGCGCCCCCACCTACCATAAACATCTACCTGTTCCACTGTAGAATTTAGTAATACACGTGTAAGGTTGTTGCCTTGAGTTTTTGTGTCCTGCCTCTCTCCTACTTGTCTAAGCTCCAGTCTAGAAAGAGAGCCCAGCTACACACTAGGCGTTAGAGGGAGGGGAAGCGGACCCTAAAACACCTAGCATTACAATAATAATACTGTAATCCATCCATCCATCCATCGATCAATCATGTGTTGCCCCATGAGGAGCGTAGGAGCCCAGGGCTAGGCAAGTTGGTCCTGACATTTAAGATGACAGTGGTTTAAGATGAGAGTGAGAATAATAATAATAATAATAATAAATAATAATTCTATCTATCTATCTATCTATCATCCAATCCTACACTGACCCATGAGAAGCGTAGGAGCCCGGGGCTAGGCAGCTGGTCCTGACATTTAAGATGAGAGTGACCAGCCTCACTCATCCCTGAATGGCATTACACGAGCAATCAACCCCAACCACCCCTTGGATATAAACCTTCACCGGCTCAATCCGATTGGAGTGCAATAATTACCCACTAAACCACCAGGCGCCAAAGTTTGGTTCTATGGTTACCATCCAGCGTAGTAAATGGTTTCCTGGTGTACAGGAAACGATTTGGCTTGTCACTCAGTGTAAAGTCACCCACAGGCAGAAGGAAGAGGGAAGAATGAAGGAAAGAAAGACAGAAGAGGGAGTGTAAAGTTGCCCATAGGCAGAATGACAAGGAAAGAATGAACAAAAGGAAGACAGAAGAGGATGGAAGGAAAGAGGGATGGAGGAGAGGAAAGGGCAGACACCCGAGAGCAGCACTACATAGAGTGAGTGGAATAATAATAATAATAATAACAATAATCATCATCATCATCATCATCATCATCTGGACCTCCTTTCCCACCCGGGGGCAGGGTGAGGGGTAGCAATGTCCAGACAGCACAAACTTGCCCAATCCAAATAGGCCACACTTCCACTCACTCATCATTCAAGCCCTTGGAATCCTGGCGTCCAGACAGCACAAACTTGCCCAATCCAAATAGGCCACACTTCCACTCATTCATCATTCAAGCCCTTGGAATCCTGGCTCTACCAGATACGCCAAAAACATTTACCACATTCTGCAGCTTCACACAAACGTATCCGACTGAGTCAATCTGGATGCTGCCATGCTCACAAGGGGTGTCAAAATCCCTGATCATGCACTTCTTCTCACAACATTCATCCAGCCAGCTCATCTCTTGTCAGCTCCCTAGCCTCACCGACTTCCAAACCTCTCTTCCTCACACACTCATCCACCATATCTCTCCACCTTCTCCTTGGCCTACCTCGCCTCCTCCCTCTGTCAAATTCGCTCAGGTATACCTCTTTCACCACTCCATTGTTATCCATTCTATCCACATGACCATCCCATCTCAGGACACTCTTCGATTCTGGTGTCCACTGACTTCCGCACTGCACACCTTTCACAAATCTCATTAATTTGTATCCTATCCACCCTCTGTACTCCACATACATTCCTCGGCAGACTCATCTCCAATGCTCTTACTCTTGACTTATCATTTTCATCCCACACCATAGTCTCACATCCATATGCTAAAGTTGGAAATAACACTCCCTCATGTACACCTTGTGCAGCTACAACACTCAAGCCTCTGTTTCTTATCAAGGCCTTCGTTGCACCAGCTACTTTTCTTCCTTGTGTCATTCTACTTTCAACTTCTTTTGCACATTTTCCTCTCTTTTCTGTCACTGTACCCAAGTATTTCAACTCTCTCACCAATTCCAGTCCTTCTCCATTCACTGTGACATCACACTGGGAGTCACTTTCACTCTCAATAACCATCACTTTACTCTTCTCTACATTTATTCTCAAGGCACGACGCTCACAAACGTCAGCAAAACTCTGCACTACCCTACCAAGTTCTTGTCCAGCACTTGCAAGCAGTACTGCATCATCAGCATACAACAAATTTGAGATATTCCATCCATCACCATTCATTACCAAAGCATCCCTCTCTCTATTATTCATGTTTTTACTTCTCTCATCACGCCATCCATATATACAGTATATTGAACAACCATGGGGACATCACACAACCTTGTCGCACGCCCACATCGATCGTGAACCATTCACTTAGATGCCCATTAACCCTTACACATGCTTCACTACCATCATAAAAACTCTTGACAGCACCTAGCAGCTTACCATCTACACCATACATGCGCAAAACTTTCCACAATCCCTCTCTGTCTACTTTGTCCTATGCTTTTTCCAGATCCATAAAAGCCATAAACACCTTATAGTCCTTCACACAAGCCTTCTCTGCTATCTGTCTCACTGCAAATACTTGATTCACACATCCTCTGCCACTCCTAAAGCCACCCTATTCATCACTCACTAGGACTTCTGATATCTCATTTACTTTCTCTGTAATAATTCTTCCATATACCTTCCCTACCACACTCAATAAACCTATGCCACGATAATTCTTGCACTCACTTCGCTCACCTTTATTGTACAGGGGTACAATCACAGCCTTTTTCCACTCTGCAGGCACAGTTTCACTCATCCATGCCTCCTTACATATCTCCAACAAGCACCTCATTCCACTCTCTCCACTACACTTAAGCACCTCTGCATACACCTCATCAACCCCAGCTGCTTTCCCATTCTTCAGCTGCTTCACAGCGCTCTTCACCTGTGTGAGTGTCATGTCTCCTGGCACTGCATTCCTTCTCTGCACATCCCCAAAACCAATCATGTTTACAGCTGCTCTGCTCTCTCTATTCCCATTCATCAGGCTTTCAAAATATTCTTTCCATCTGGGCCTGACTTCATCTCCATGGGTTAGTAACCTACCACCTGCATCCTTTACACCATCACATTTCTTTCCATTTTCACTAATACATTTCCGCACCTTTTTCCAGAACAATTTCCTATTTTCAGAGTAGTTTGCATTCATTTTTCTTCCCAGATCATCATTTACCACCTTTTTCCTCTTCACTAGTCTCTTTATGTGCTTTTTGCTCTCGACAGACTCATTTCTTATTTCAACTGAACCCCTATCGAGGAGTAGACTGTAGCACCAGTCAAGCAGGGCAGTACTCCCGAGGTGGATGGAAAGCTGATGACAGGGAGTGCTGGAGCTCCCGTTTCATCAGCCCTCAGGACTAGTTCCTGACCATCCCCCTTTGCTGAACTTTTTCAGTGTCTCAGTTACACAGAGAGTAGGCCAGCATGCTCTCCAGTACAAATTTCTCTAACTATCTACACCAAACTACATGCACAGTACACACTACACTTCCTTTTCCAAAAGTCAAAAATTATGGCGTCTCATCACCATGCCTCGCAGTCCCCAGGGGGGGGAGGGGGGGGAACATAAATGCCCCCGCCATCTGCCCCTCTCCCGGTGACGACTCGAGGTGCCTGGAACCACTGTCTGACTCTCTTCTTCTTAATTTCTGCAACATTCGCGGCCTTTCCTCTAACTTTTGCTCTGTTGAGCACCACCTCTCCTCCTCTAAACCTCACCTTCTTTTTTTAACAGAGACTCAGCTGTCTAAGGCAACTGACAGCAAACCCTTTTCTGTATCCTCCTACTTTCTCTATACTCATTTCAAAGCCAAAGGTGGCTGTTGTGTATATATATGCAACAACTTATCTTGCTCTCGTGTTCCTGAACTTGGTTCTTCTGAATTCTCCACACTCTGGCTTCGGCTATCCTGTCATTCTCTGACTAAATATATCTGTGCTGTTTACTTATCCCCTAATTCTACTGACTATCAAAAATTCTTTGACTATCTTACCTCTACGATGGAACACATTCTATCCATTTCTCCTTTCTCTGAAATCTCCATTCTAGGAGATTTCAATGTTCACCACCACCTTTGGCTCTCCTCTCCTTTCACTGATCCACCTGGTGAACAAGCCTACATCTTTTCTATCCTTAATGACCTAGAGCAGCTTGTACAGCACCCTACCCGTATCCCTGACCACCTTGGAGAGAGTTCCAACATACTTGACCTCTTCCTCACAACTAATCCTTCTGCTTACTCTGCTAATCTTTTCTCTCCGTTGGGCTCCTTCGATCACAACCTTATTACCTTAACGTGTCCTATCACTCCGGTACGGCCTGTGGACCCTCCAGGGAAACGTCGTCTATGGCATTTTGGAGCCGCGGACTGGGAGGCCCTCAGGCAGTACTTCTTTGATTTTCCCTGGAATGATTATTGCTTTCATGGCCAGGAGCCATCTGGGTGTGCCTTGCGCATTACAGAGGTTATTCTCTCGGGCATGGAAGCATACATTCCTTTCTCATATCCTTTGACTAACGCAAGAAAGCCTTGGTTTAATCACGCTTGTTCTCATGCTGTCCACAACAAGAAGAGGGCCTATAAAAGGTACCGGAGCCAACCCACCCCTGAATCACACCATCTTTACGTTTCTGCCCGGAATCGTGCTAAGTCTGTTCTTTGCTCTGCTAAAAATAATTTCATCCGTACTAAATGCTCTCAACTCTCCAACTCGAACTCTCCCCGCTCCTTCTGGCACCTTGCCAAAAACCTTTCTAACAACTTTACCTCATCATCCTTCCCTCCTCTTTTCTACTCTGATGGTTCTGTAGCTATTTCTTCTACTGATAAAGCAGATCTCTTCGCTCAGACATTCTCCTCCAATTCCACCTTAGACGATTCCGGTGCTGTTCCTCCATCACTTCCCCCCTCAGACTTCCTCATGGCTAACATTAAAATTTCTTCAGCTGATGTATTTTCTGCCACTGCTGGCCTCAGTACTAATAAGGCATATGGGCCTGATGGAATCCCTCCTGTTGTTCTCAAGAACTGTGCTTCTGTGCTTACACCCTGCCTAGGCAAACTCTTTCGCCTTTGTGCGTCAACTTGTACCTTTCCTTCTTGCTGGAAGTTTGCTCTAATTCAGCCAGTCCCAAAGAAGGGTGACCATTCCCAACCCTCTAACTATCGTCCAATTGCTTTAACATCCTGTATCTCAAAAGTTTTTGAGTCTATTCTTAATAGAAAAATTTTAAAGCATCTTTCCTATCACAACCTTCTTTCTGATCGTCAGTATGGGTTCCGTCAGGGACGCTCCACAGGCGACCTTCTCACCTACCTTTCAGACTCCTGGTCATCCTTCTTTCGAGACTTTGGCGAAAGCTCTGCCACTGCAATTGGCATCTCAAAGGCTTTCGATCGAGTCTGGCATAAATCTTTAATTTCCAAACTGCCCTCTTACGGTTTCTATCCATCTTTCTGTGCCTTCATCTCTAGCTTCCTTTCTGGTCGTTCTATAGCCGCTGTTGTAGACGGCTATCGTTCATCTCCTAGATCTATTAACAGTGGTGTTCCTCAGGGCTCTGTCCTATCACCAACTCTCTTCCTTTTATTCATCAATGACCTTCTAAGCTGTACATCTAACCCTATCCACTCAAACGCTGATGACTCCACCCTTCACCTTTCCATTCGATTCCCACAACGTCCATCTCAGCAGTTACTTCAACAGGCAAGGGATGAGGCTATGGCACACCTAATGTCTGACTTGGCTCGTATCTCTGACTGGGGTAAAAATAATCTGGTTGTTTTTAATGCATCAAAGACTCAGTTTTTGCACCTATCAACCCAACAAAATCTTCCACAAGTATACCCACTTATGTTTAATAATACTCAAATTAATCCTGCATCATCCTTGAACATGCTTGGGGTTTCATTTGCTCGGGACTTGTCTTGGAAAGATCATATTACATCTCTTGTAAAATCTGCTTCCAAGAGATTGGGTGTGCTAAGCCGACTCCGCTCTTTCTTTGCCCCTGCACAATTGTTGACTCTATACAGGGGTTTTATCCACCCCTGTGTAGAGTACAACTCTCATGTGTGGGGAGGCTCCCCACATACAGCTCTTCTCAATAGGGTGGAGTCAAAGGCTTTTCGTCTCATTAACTCTCCCCCTCTTACTGACTCCCTTCAACCTCTGTCTCTTCGCCGCAATGTTGCATCTTTATCTCTTTTCTTTCGCTACTTCAATGGTCACTGTTCCTCTGAACTGTCTGCATGCATTCCTCCACTTCTACGACAGGCGCGTAGCACCCGTCTAGCAGCAAACTCTCACCCCTTTTCTGTCCAACTCTCTAATGCAAGAGTTAACCGGTACTCCCAGTCCTTCATTTATGCAACAGGTCAACTCTGGAACTGTCTCCCTCTGTCTGTATTTCCTGCTTCCTATGATCTCCAGTCTTTCAAACGCAGTGTGTCCAGGCATCTCGAAATGAATGGATCTTGAATTTGGCTCTCTCTTGTATTTTGCTTTTCTCTTGGAAGGAACAGTTTTGCAGGCTCATGGCCTTTGGTTCCTTCTTCTTAAAAAAAAAAAAAAAAAAAAAAAAAAAAAAAAAAAAATCAATGTGTTTCTCCTAACGCTTAGTATCATATCCACATCCACACCACAACCCTCCTTCACATTCTCATTTGTTAGTGTCTCTCCATGTGACTCCACAGGCTCCCCTCAAATAACTCATTTCCACTGCTCTCACTCATGACTTGTGTCCCTCCAACAACGTAAGTTTCACTTCCATACGTTAGAGTTGGTATCACAATACTGTCATATAATACTTTTTCACTTCCATGTTCACTTCCCTGTTTCTTATCACTGCCTTCAAGGAACCAGCAACCTTTCTTCCCTGCTGTACCCTTTCAAGCACTTCACTCTCCAAACTTCCATCCTTACTCATCACACTACCCAAATACTTAATGGTACTCATATTTTCCAATTCCTCACCATCCAACCTCGCTGTACATTCGCTGACTTCACCTCTCTCGAGGACCATAACTTTACTCTTCCCTACATTTACCTTTAGATTCCGTTTCTTACACACTCTCCCAAACTCATCCACCAAGCATTGCAGCTCCACTTCATCTTCACTTAACAACGCTGTATCATCTGCAAACACTGCCCTCTCTCATTAGGGCCACTCCAACATCCACTGCCCTACCTTGTATCTCTTTTATAACCCCATCCATATACAGATTGAACAACCATGGAGACATGACACATCTCTGTTTCAACCCAACCTTCAAATAGAAAAATTCACTCAGTTCACTATCCACACGCACTGCAGCCTTAGCACCCTCATACATACTCTTCACAGCATTCAACAACTTCCCATCTACTCCACATATTCTTAACACTTTCCACAATCCTTGTCTATCCACCCTGTCATATGCTTTCTTCAAATCCACGAAAGCTGCATACAACTTTCTATTTTTGTTCTTTGTTATTTCTTCTCCATCCTCAGTTTCCATACTTCACTTCCTGATACATTCATACCATATAAAACCATATTCTTTGTGACCTGCCATGCTTCACCATCATTCATATACAGGTAACCCACATCATATAATCAAGTTATAATGCTGGAAAAATACTCGAATAATGACTGAGTGTACAAAAAACATAACACAGAGCATGGGTTCAGTGGAGATACATTTCAAGACTCTGCCAATCACAGGATCTAAGTGTAGCAGTCACTTTCCCACATCTATAAGGATATTTTCATGATGGGGAAAAGAAAAATCACATGTATTTAAAAATGCATTTTAAAAATTATGATAAAATAATGAATGCTAGCAAATAAGTTAAAAAAGTAAGAGTCCACAGGCAGGGGTGGCACAGTGAATGTTATCGGGCAACATATGAGCTAGACAAAGTAGGGCTGCAGGGGCATCAGCAGTCATTTTAAGAGATAAATGGCTGTAGCTTTATACTGTACACAGATTCTTACAGAATGATGAAAAGTGTTGTGTGGAACTGAGGCATCATATGGTAACTGGGAAGTAAAAACAGCGTGTCAAAAATTTATATCATAAAGAAGAACAAATGAACTGGTACAGTCAACTCCCAGTATGCATATGTCAGATAATCAAATTTTCACTTTTACGAATTGCAATTTTTTGCATCCAAACCCCTCTATCTGTATCCAGTCCCATTAAGCCAAATTCCATTTTTAAAAAATGCCCCTACAAATTGTTTTTTAACAACACAAGCCGCTAAACACATAGAAATGACCAACCAATCCCTAGAAAGTGTGCCTGTACTATATGTTTTTGCATTAAACCCTTCAACCAAATCAAGATTCCTCTGTACAGTAAAGCCCCAAGTTTCACCTAATTGGTTCCATGGAAGTACCACAAACCATGAAACCGTTAACCCCTTAACCGCGGGGATGTCGGAAGCGGTTCCTGCACGTCCTGCGGGGATAATCGCGCTCCGACTGACTTTTTAAAAATATTTGCCAAAAATCAGTTATTAGTCCTAGAATATTATAATTATATACACATATGGCACATACCTTCAGCTTTCTCCTGGGTTGTTTGCTGAGCCTTCGTCGACTACCATAGGACTTGTGGAGACTTCTGAAGTTGGGTAACGAAGTCTCCACTTTACACTTCTTAACATCCCATAATATGATTATCACAGCCTGATATTATCACTAGAAACACTATGCTATGATTTTTAAAGTAGTTTGGAATCCATACTCCAAAAAAAAAAACACTGTGAAAGCAATGTAAATTACAAGCACGTACCAGCTTCCCACCCGTGCTCGTTCCCCTCTGGTATTCTGTCATTTATTATTCATAAACACACTCACACTTTATACTCCTAGTACTTTATTACATTTATATACATCTACAGTATTTATCCATAAGTTTCCTTCAGTAATAGTAGTTTATTTTCACTCCAGGCATTCACTTTCTCGTTCAGTAAACTAAATAGAGAGCAAAGCTATCACTGTCATTACTCCAAGTATTTGTACTCATATTCTTATATTACTAATTATTTACATTTCTGTTTACATTTTCTATTGTATTTACATCATTTACACTTCTATTTTATTTACACTATGTTATGCACTGTCACTTGCAGTAACTTATAAAACTATATTCCACTGTTCAATCATATTTACATCCATTGCTTTCAATTGCTATTTCCACATTATTTACATTTCCACTTGCACTGTTTTAGAACTGCTTCAGGCTGTGGTAATCAAAGAAGCAGGTTACGCAGAGGGGAACCTAGCACTCAGGGCACTGCCAAGAGATGCGTTTGTGCTCAGGTGTGCGTCTGGTGGTATGTGCACACACCTGGCACCTGTGGATCGCAGCCTTCCTTTTCGTTGTGACAGGCATTTGCACCAGTCTGTGCCGATTCATGTACGGCCTCTGCTCAAGTCTGTCAGGATGTGTAACAGAATGGCACCTTAGAGCTGTTGCTGGCACCCTACCATACCTCCAAAGCAGCTGCTGAACACAAGTCCTGGTGAACAACCTCAGGGAGAAGGACTTGGGTGGCTTTACCTTCATCTTGTACAGCATGAAGGCGTTCAGCAGCATCATGTCAATGAGATGCAGAAACACTTTCCTGTACCACCTAGTATTCTTCTTGAGGCAGTCGATCTCTCCAATCATCATGTCGGACTTGTCCACCAGCCGCATGTCGATATTGTAGTCGATGACCACATCAGGTTTCATCACAGGTTCGACTGTCCTACGGTTGACCTTCCCACTGTCTTTCAGTTCCCCCTTGTGTACGGTGGTGAGCATTTGCATGACCCTGTCATGCCACCATATTGCCAGCATCTTCTCAGACTTCCATAGGTGCACGTCTCCTAGCTGTGAATTTCCTGCCTTGGGGAATTTTGGGAAGTTGGCACGATTACTCTTGACAGCGCCACAGGAGCCAATGCCATGCTCTGAAAGGTATTTAGCAAGTTTTGGTGCTGTATAGTAGTTGTCAGTATACAGCACATGATTCCCACCAAAATACCTTTCAAGCAGCACTTTCACTACACAGCCTGAGAAGCCAAGGGGGTGTGTTTTGTCCAGATCAACAGGGCTGGCTGAATAAATGACGAAGTCAAGGATGTACCCCGTCTTACAGTAGCACAGTGCAAAAAACTTGATTCCAAACTGATGACGTTTGCTTGGAATGTACTACACGAACCTCCGACATTCTCTGAACAGAACCAAGGATTCGTCTATAACAACCTTCTGAATGGGTGGAAGAATGACATAAATTTTTCTTTCATTCTGTTCAGAGTCTCCTGGATCTTCCAGAGTGGGTCAGTCTGCGAAGGTACATCGTTGTTGGTGAAGTGCAGGTTTCCCATGATGTTACAGAAGTGATCTCTGGTGATGTACTTACTGAAGGTGGGTGAGGGGAGTAAGGGGTCCACGGACCAGTAATCTTCCAACTCATGCTTCCTTGAATGGGGCATGAGAAGCATGAGGGCAAAGAACACACACAGTTCTTGCACTCCAAGCACTGTCAACTGTTGCATTTTCGCTGCACCTGCAGCACATTGTGACTCGAACCTGTTGGTCTCATCACATGTGCTGCATGACTTCGTCATCAAGGAAGGCCAAAACGTAGTCCACACACTCAGCATCCTCGTCAAAAGTGAAGGCAGGCTGTATCCCTGAGGAACTCTCGTCGAAGTGCAGTTGTTCCAGGACGAAATTGGAACCTTCCGTCCACATGAAGGCGTCCAGGGTTCCCTCTCGTGGCGGTGTAGGCTGGGTGAGGGTGGATGAGGGTGGCTGTGAAGCAGACCGGGTCGTTTCAAGGTCACTCTGACTGACCCTAGGTTGCTATGTACCACTAGCAGCCCTTAATCTAGAAGCTACTCTACTTTTATGACGAGTAAGAGATTTACCTCGTCCCCTACGGCCTGCCTTCACTGTAGGTGCTGGTTGAGACTCCGACGATGAAGACTCAGGAGAAATTTCCGCTGAAGAGGTGGAAGATATTAATGAAGTGGGGCTGGGAGACTGGGGAGGTGATTCACCTCGGGACTCATGGCGGGCTGGGTCAGGCAGGGCCATTATTCCAAGGCTAACCCATCTCCTCTTCATTCCCTTCCCAAATTCCTTCCCTTGCTGCACAAGGGCTCCTTTCCCTTGGAGCTAGGACAAATTTCGGACACTGAAGCACTTGTACTGAGAGTTTCTGTCACAATTTCCTCCCCAGGCTCATCACACGATTCACCCGAAAGATCAAAGTCACTATCCATCATTATCATCGATAAATCAGCCAGTTCACGTTCCACAGCAGAGTCACTTAGTCCTTTACCCCTTCCCACACAAGGTTTAGCAGGGGTAGAGGTCACAGGGCCCTTTGTAACAGGTGCAGAAGTGACAGAAATGGAGGGGCGAAAGTGAGACATGGTTTCACCTCAAAAGCCAACAATAAACTGAATGACGTGACGTATATGGGCAGGCAAGGGTTGACAATGTCAGTGTGGTGACAGCTGCTAATTTATATGCTATGAAATGACTGGCAGGAAATCTAGACAATACATAATAAATTAGGTAGTTCCAGGTGAATGTAAATATCACTTAGGCTTCTCCCTTCCTTTCTTATATATATATATTTTTATTACGAGAATAGGTCATACGGCATATTTCAAGGGGAAATAAGCAGGGAAAATTAGTGAACAAGTGCACGTGGGGTGTTGCCAGGTGATAATTAGCCAATTCCAGGTGTATGGCACTATCAATTACCTTTTTTCTTTTTCATATATATTATTTTGTATAAGAATAGGGCATAGGGCTCAATTCAATGGATGAAATCAGTGGAAAAATCCGGGGAAGATTTGTGTAGCACGGCGCGGCCGGGCAGGCGAGAGGAGAGGGTAATGGAGGGGAGGTAGGGAGGGGAGTCAAGAACGGGGAAAAATGGCTAAATTGTTAACAATGGATGGGAGTACACATGACATTAGCAGCGCTGACTATTGTTGGACACTGGCAGTACTGACATAAGATACAAGTCACCATGTCGCTGGGACGTGGTGATGGAGTACCCACTGCAGACGACTCTGAAGAGAGGCGCAAACTCACGTCAAGTGGTGACTCCACCGTGCCGGATGTGCTGGGCTGTGGCTCGGAGCATGAGGGCCTGTCTTGGTGTGAGGCAATGGTGTGGAGCCAGGACTGGGCACAGCGGGGGTCACGGGTCTGAAAAAGCCATCAATGGTTGATTGATGCAAGGAATGACGATTTTGGCGATTAATGATGCGCTGCCTGAAAGCGCGCACTTCCTTCACAAGTCCCAAGGGCCCCATCTCTCTGTCGCAGTCCGGGTGTTCCAGGTAGTCGAGAACGACCTCTACGTGTTCCCGGAGTGCGCTCAGCTTGGGGATGGCTGGAGTAGTGTCACGCTGAGAGAAGTCCACATCATCATCGCTGTCCTTGTTGGAATTGTCAAGCTGGGTACTGACACCTGCAACTGAAGATGCGATCTCAATATCAGACATGGTCTGATATCCAGGATCGCCCTCGTCATCATCCAACCACTCACGCACTTCGTCCACATCAACATCATCGCTGTGCGCACGCAGACGTGCATAGAAGTCATCCACATGGAAACCTAGAAAATCATGCTCCACATCCATTCCGAGAACCAGAGGAGCTCAACCATTTTCTAGTCTTGACAGGGATTTCCTTCCATGCACTGGCCCAGTTGTAGACTGCAGACTTGATGTTGTAGCAATGAAGGTTTTCCAAAGTCTGCTGGCCTCGCGTGTCCTGTCCCTCCCTGCGCTCGTCCTCGTCCTCGAGAACAACCATCACCTCGTCCAGGAACTTCCGACGGTATAGGCGCTTTGTTGCCACGATCACTCCTTGGTCCATTGGTTGGATGAGAGCAGTCGTATTAGGTGGCAGAAACATGAACCTAATGCGGCCATTCTCAGCCACCAACTCCTTGTCACACGGGTGGGCAGGCGCATTGTCCAACAGAAGGAGGGCCTTTACCTGGATGCGCGGGATTCCCAGTTTCTCCATCTGGTAATGGATGACCTCCTTGACGAAATGGCAGTGGAACCAGTCTTTGAAGATCTTGGCTGTGAACCAAGCCTTCATGGAATGGTACCAAACGACAGGAAGGACACCCATCAGCCCACGAAGACACCGAGGCTGCTTTGGATGGCCAACAAAAACCAGCTTTAGCCAGTGCATGCCGTTAGCATTGGCACAACACAAAGCAGATATCCGTTGCTTGGATGTGGCAAAAATTGAATGCAAAGTTTTCTCCACGTAAAACTAAATATAAGCATATGCTACTCTCCCATACTGAACCTGATGGTTCACACATGCATAAGTAAAATACAAGAAGAACTACCAGCATAACAAGGAAGTAACTCAGAAAACTAAATTTGCTACATTATAACTAAAGGAGACAGTTAAAAGTACAGGTACCAGTACTGGATATGACACTTTACTGTACTTCCACTCACCTGTGCCAACCATTTTACACCACCAACAATGGAAGTAGCTAGCATCAGACAATCCTCAGGTTTTCCTCTGCATGACACGCTTTTCTGAAACCATTACATTACTTTACTAATTTTTTGTAAGTACTGTAACAATAATGACTAAAACTCATCACTATCATCATCAAATCTAATAATAATAATAAGTGGTAGGTGAGGGCCCTCACCATCCACTCACTCAATGTAGTGCTGCTCTCAGGTGACTGCCCTTTCCTCTCTTCCCTCCTTTTTTTCCTTCCTTCCTCTTCTGTCTTTCTTTCCTTCATTCTATCTTCTTCCTTCCTTCTACAGGTGACTCTGCACTGAGTGACAATTCCAACGGGTTCCAGTACACCAAGAAACCATTTACTATGCTGGGTGATAACCATACAACCCAATTACGGCACCTGGTGGTTTAGTGGGTAATTAAGGTGCTCCAATCGGATTGAGCCTGTGCAGGTTTATATCCAAGAGGTAACTGGGGTTTACTGCTCACGTAATGCCACTTAGGGATGAGTGAGGCTGGGCACTCTCATTTTAAATGTCAAGACCAACTTGCCTAGCCCTGGGCTCCTACACTCCTCATGGGGCAGCATAGGACTGGATGATGGATGGATGGATAAGAATAATGACTAATAATAATCGTGTGACATGATCAGAAAAAATGGCGCAAGGGCAGCCTGGACTTACACACAAAAAAAGCATTCCCAAGGATTTTATTTGCCCCCCAAATTGGTTATATTGGTATAAACTGTATACTATCATTTTCAATGATGTTTATATTATACGATACACTAATAAAAACAGACAAAGTTGATGAGTAAAAAACCACCAGGCACCATAGTCTGATTATATGGTTACCACCCAGCATAATAAATGGTTTCCTGGTGTTCAGGAAACCATTTGCCTTGTCACTCAGTGTAAAGTCACCCACAGACAGAAGGAAGAGGAAAGAATGGACAAAAGTAGGACAGAACAGGAAATGTAAAGTTACCAGCAGGCAGGAGGAGGAGGAAAGAATGAAGGAAAGAAAAACTGAAGATGAAGGAGGGAAGAGAGGAAAAGGCAGACACCCAAAGCAGCACTACACTGAGTGAATGGATGGTAAGCACCCCTACCTTCCACAATAATAATAATAATAATAATAATCTATCTATCTATCTATTGCCAGATGCCTCAATCCTGTTCAGGGTGGCCACAAACAAACTGCCTCCACGTCGCCCTGTCCCACGCCATTTCACTGCCCTGCTCCCAACTCACACCCCCCTGTCTCATATACCTCTCCACCCCATCCTTCCATCTCATCCTCAGCCTCCCTCTCCCCCCTCCCCCCCTCCACCTCACTCACATACACTCTCTTCGTCAGGACCAACTTGCCTAGCCCTGGGCTCCTATGCTTCCAATGGGGTAACAAAAGATCGATGATGAAGATAATAATAATAACAGCAAACAACAACAATAATAATAAAAATAATAATAATTCAAACTGTATTAACAAATACAAATTTCAAATGAAATGAATGTCTGAAAGCTACATATTCTATTATGGTTATACACAATGGCTTACAGTACTGTATCCATCCATCCATCATCTAATCCTACAATGCCCCATGAGGAGCGTAGGAGCTCGGGGCTAGGCAGTTGGTCCCGACATTTAAGATGAGAGTGACCAGCCTCACTCATCCCTGAGTGGCATTACATGAGCAATAAACCCCAACCATCCCTTGGATATAAACTTTCACCGGCTCAATCCGACTGGAGTGCAATAATTACCCACTAAACCACCAGGCGCCAAAATTTGGTTATATGGTTACCACCCAGCGTAGAAAATGGTTTCCTGGTGTACAGGAAACCATTTGGTTTGTCACTCAATGTAGAGTCACCCACAGGCTGATGGAAGTGGAAAGAATGAAGGAAAGAAAGACAGATGAGGGAGTGTAAAGTCACCCGTAGGCAGAAGGATAATGAAAGAATGAAGGAAAGAAAGACAGAAGAGAATGGAAGGAAAGGGCAGACACCTGAGAGCAGCACTACATCGAGTGAGTACTGTATATCATTAAAATTCATCATTCTTCTATCAAAACATTTAGCAATAACTCAAGTACTGAGTAATTGTACAGTTCTATGCAAAACACATGAGATACACCAACACTAATGGAGTACCATCACTGACTGCAGAAGGGTGAGTAAAGCATGAATACAGTGTGGTTTGTGTAGTCCATCATACTTGCTGATGCTCTCAATCACACCACCATACGAAACAATCTGAGAAAAAAATATAAACTACAGTATAATATTGCAATAACAGCAATTCATTACTTTGCTAATGTGTGAATTAGATAAGAAATAATTTCACATAACCAGCAAGAAATTCAAAAGAATAATATCCAGCATTTCAGAAAGAGCTTCCCATGAAATTCATAAACACTCAGTCTTGCCATTATTCTCCCACAGAGTTAGTTAAACCCAAAAACCAAAAGAAAAATACAGTATTGCAAGTTAAAAACTTACCATACTGGTGAAATTTCATACACATGAACAAACATAAACATGACCATAAGCAATAATCATTGCATATTTCATTCAATTATAAACTGTGATATCCCAAAACTTTTTAGGTTCAAAATTCAATCATATTACTGTACAATGAAATCTAACATCATATAGTACTGGATGGAAATGTTCATACTTTCATACAAACCATAATTGTACAAAAACCTCTCAGTTTTATGACAGCATCATAAAATTTTCATTATGACACACCACATCACTCAACCTACCGGAGGAACGTCACTCAACCTACCTGAGAACTACGAGAGTGTCTGAGGTAGGACAGGATAAGGGTATTTGGCAGGGGTCCCATTAAAGCCTGCTGCAGAATGTAATCAGCTAAGTGGTAGATGTCTCCACTCACACCCCAAGGCAACACCTGAAAAAACAAAACTTCTTGGAAACTATCATAAGTGTCCTCTAGTTGTATTATTCATACAAGAATGGTGTTTGGCGGCATTTCTAAAGTTCTCACAGCGCTGACACATAAGCCGCACTTTTCTTCTCAATCAGTAACATTTTTCATCCTGAATTACTATAATCATGGTACCGTACTCACAGCAAGGTTTTAGTTTGCTATATAAAACTCCTAAACATAAAATAGTGACTGTTTTCTTCTCACCGTCTTTATATGTATTCCCCACTGCAGGTCTGACCATCGTTCCCGCCAAGCTCTGATAAGCAGGGAG
Source organism: Coenobita brevimanus (assembly GCF_032717465.1). Lineage (NCBI taxonomy): Eukaryota > Metazoa > Arthropoda > Malacostraca > Decapoda > Coenobitidae > Coenobita > Coenobita brevimanus. Next base: position 158,510 of record NW_027643504.1, read on the forward strand.
TGAATAGTGCCCGCCTTACTGCTGGTGACTGGTTCTAGGACCATGGTGATCAATGTTCACCTCAACCCTCTACACAGCCAACAGGCTATGCACTCAGGATTAAAATCAGGCCTTCATCTCCTCTTCTGGAAAAAAAATATATATATATGTATATATACAGTAATCCCTCCACTATCCGATGTAACAGAGCCAAAGGCATGTCCCAAAAGTGGTCCTGTCCGGATATTGGGCCCCAGCCTCCTGGACTTGTACTTATGGACCCTAACTCAGACAAACACCTATACAACTCCCTCTGGACATGCATAGCACCTATTTAAGACCCAAATCACACCAATAAGGGACATAAAAGACTGAAATAAATGCAAAAGAACCAGAGAATGAGATTTTAGAGGTGAGTTTATACAATATTTAACATTCTGGGTACTTACAACAAGCCTCTGGCTCCTGGACTGGTAGTTATGGACCCTAACCTAGCCTAACTCAGAAAAACACCTCCCTACCGCACATGTATAGCACCCAAGACCCTATTCACACCAATAAGGGACATAAAAGAGTGAAATGAGGTTTTAGAGGTAAGTATGGAAAATACAGTACAATATGAAACATTCTGGGTACTTACAACAAGTCCCTGGCTCCTGGACTGGTATTTATGGACCCTAACCCAGCCTAATTTTGAAAGTCACCTAAATAACTCCCTACCGGACATGCACAGCACATATTTAAACCTATTTAAGACCCTATTCATGCCAATAATGGATATAAAGCTTGAAATAAATGAAAAGGAACCAAAGAATGAGGAATTAGAAGTGTCTGTACCTTAGCCAGGGTACTTACAGCACGTCTGTCCTTCTCTAAGGCTTTGGCAGTGGTGAAAATGCTCATGAAGCACACACAGTAATCCAGTGTTGTGCTGCACTTACAGTAATTTCTTGCACTGTGAGTTATAACTGTTTAACACTGCACATTGTTAATTGCACCATGCCAGTTTCAACCACCAGTTTCAATCGCCAGTTTGCACTCCACTGTTAATCCTTTGCATTCCAATCCTAATTTCTTAACATTGCACAACACTGTAAATTCTCATGTGGTCTACTGGCAAGGTATTGTAGTTTATTCACAAAAAACGAGCACGTGTGGCATCCACTGTAATAAACACCCACTCGCAATCGAAGTAAACCAGTAACTGTTGGAGTGTTGGTGACGGGGAAACAGAGTTGCCAGATCGCAACGGCCACATTACCAAACTCCTCAATTTTCATTACCGGTACCAAATCTAACTTTTCATTACCAAATTGGTAAAGCTAGCATTTATTCCTCACTAATTATATATACAAGTGGAAATACAGTACATGCAATCACTCTTCTTATAATTAACAGCATGTTGATTATTTTCATGTTATGTAGGCTGGTAGATTAATCAGAAAGAGCAGACAATCCACCATCTCCATCCTGTGTATCCTCATACATGTGAAAAATCCATATGGTAATGCATCATTCTAATTCATTACCATATGAATTTTTCATGACCAAATTGGCAAACATTTGGTAATGAAAAATATCAAATGGCAATACTGACAGGAGAGGGGGGAGGGGGGAGGAAGGAAGGGGGGAAGAGGCCATGGTGTAAACAGCTGTTCGGTGCCGCGCGGCAATTTCAAATTACAGGAGGGAAAAAAAATTGGATTTGGGGGGATTTTTTTCGTTTTTTGGCCATTTTGGGGTTCTGAAGGTCCAGGCCCACAATGTCCGGTAAATGGGGTGTCCGGAAAGTGGGCGTCCGGATAGTATAGGGATTACTGTATATCACACTACAGTATGATCATGGTGAAACCATAGACCTCATTCTGTTTAACTTCCAAGAGACTTTCTACGAGGTTTATCATCAGACACTGTTGGACAACCAGCAAACCATATGAATATCTGGAAATCTTTTTGCATGGATTAAGAGCTAGTGGGAAATGGGAAACAAAATCCACCTTTATGTGGTTTCTTCCATTATGCCGGAAACAAACAACCTCAGGTACTGCTTAAGGAATGTGATGATAATAACAGGAAAAAATTTTCAGCAGGAAAAGGTCATTTACCACCCTGAAAGCAGCCAGGAAAAAACTGAAACCAAGCTTGAGGAATGTGAATTTTAACTGGTAATGTCTTTCTGCTGCTTAAAACGTACATTCACCAAAAATCCTTCATATAGAAAGGAAATCAAAATGAACATACATGAATTTGGTATGTAACAAACATGCCACGCTCTCCTACGATTCTATTTTGACCAGTTTTTCCTATAAACCCTCAGTTCTGAAATTTAACATTAGGCTTACCAACAGAGTAACTTACGTCTGTACGTCCCACAAAATGTATCTTGATTCTGATGCCACAACCAGATAAATGAGCCGGTCTTAATAACGTAAAAACAAAAATGGTCAAAGTTTCTGCAATCTCCCACTCACAACAAGTCTAACTCGCTAGATGTTTACTGTTTGTAGTTTGTGTTGTGATGTGATGTTGTTGAGGTATTGCCTTTACAACGGCACCTCTAAACGATTTCCTTCTTTCTCTTTCTTATATGTCTTTCTGTGGTCACATCTCCTCTTCTCTTACTACGTGTACGCTATAATCAGTCGCCTGAATTTCTGAGCCCCTTCACTTTCCTTTCTCTTTTTTTTCCAGCATTTAAATATTATTAATTTCTTTTTTTCAATACCACTTGTTTTAAATAGGAGATTCCCAAGGATATTATTTCTTTCCTCTATATATGGCTGTTGTAATTCTACCAGTTGTGTTCTTTCTTCCATATATCCTGTGCAGTCTAATAAAAAATGTACCAGGTCTTCTGTCTCTACATTACACATTGGACAATTTGTCTCAGTTCCCTTGAATCTATTTCTATTTGCTAAATTTAGTGTATTAGATCTGCATTTAAACAGGATTATGGAGGCTGGTGAATTATCATATATTTCATCTACTCCACCTATTTCTTTCTTCCATTTTTTATATACTTCTAAGCTTGATTTATTTTCCATGTCTTTTCCCCACCTTTTTGTGTCCTCATCATATATTTTCCTGGTTAGTTCATCTTTTGTTATATTTTTTAACCCTTCTGTAATGGGGTGCTTTGCGGCCGCCATTGAAGTGGTCGAGCCTGCCACTGACAGTGAACAGTCGCACTCTCATGAATCATTAATAATATATTTTTGTGTGGACTTATGATTCAAATTAATGTTTGTAATGTGTAGAGGAATAATTTTTTTCTCAAATAATTGAGAAGAAATGAAGGGAAACTACTTATTATTTTCATAGTAATACGTAAAAAATATTTATCCAGCTAGATTAGCATCAAATGAACTCCAAGATCCTCATTTATTTTGCATTAGTAGTCTTTTATTGTACTGAAAGAGGTGGAGTTACATTACTCACTATTGGCTGGAACGAAATACTTTGTAATTGCCCTCTTCAAGTCGATTACTAGCCAATATAAGTAAAAAATCGGTACGACGCTCGTAACATCCCAAATATCCAAGTGGCGCATGCGCATTGAAGGTACAGTCCCAGGGACAAGATAGACCCTGCTTTTGTTTACTAATATTGCGGCACCCAAGATTTTGTAATATTCACATCTGAGGACATCAATATAATTTCAGAAAGGCTGTCTTAGATAAATATTTTTACAGATCAGCTTCTAACCAACTGCTCTATGCTGCAAGATATTACCAAATTCTTCTGTTACTGTGCTTTCATTTCACCAAAGATTTTGTGTGCATGTGGGACAAGGGGGATGTTGTTGATAGTGAGGTGTGAGTTATGACTGTGTTCTACCATAAAAGAGGCCATTCTGAGTCTTTTTGTAGTACACCAGTCATGAAGTGTGTGTGGGAGTGTTAAGTCATCTGGGTAGGAAGCAGTGTGTACTTTGTGAGTGAAAGTGAAAACCACATATTTATATATATATATATATATATATATATATATATATATATATATATATATATATATATATATATATATATACTTATTATAGAGAATATATTCTATTCTGGATTGATTAGCCACTTTGAGAAATATATACATACTGTATGATACTATATTATCCAAATTGTTTATTTTGTAATTTCATCATTCATAATCTGAGGAAATTGATGGCCACCCCTATTGATGCACAGGGGAACACAACAGTACGGTCCTGATTCTCAGCGTGCGTCCTCTCGACTTCAGTCCAGCCTTCCGACCTCTCTCACGAGCAGGCAAAAAATGACTGTTGACCGTTCCTGGATTTGGGACGGTTTGTCGAAATCGTTGACTGAAGGCGAATTTAGGCATTAATAAATTTAAGTTAGTAAATCGTCTCAGAGGAGGAAAATATGACTTTCCTCATTGAAACAATATATTAAGAGATACAAATCTACTCATTTCTAAAGAATTAACATAGAAAACATTAAATTATAAGGGATGAATGAGCTGACTAGTTGCTAGACTTGCCAGATTAGAATATTTTTACCTTTTTGTATGACTCATACAAATGAATAAGCTCTTGTTGTGTGTATTCATTGGAGAGTGTAAGTGGTTTTGTAAGTAGGAATGACATTAATCCTATCACAAGTGCACACAAACAAATGCAGCATATGATTCATGAGCATGCGTGTCCTACGACGTCTGTGGCAGGCTCGACCATGACGATTGTCAATTGTCTTCCACCCGCAAAGCACCCCATTAGGTCAAGATCTTTTAGTGCCTTCTCACATTCCTTCATCCACTTACTCTTGCGTTCCCTCAGCTCTTCTACACTTTCCATTAATAGTGCATTATTTCTTCTCTTTAAAATGCCTTGGAGATATTGAAGCTTTGCCCTCTTTATTTTCGTTTCCATTAGACATGCATGGAGTCTGTTTTGCAGGATGGTCCCCTGGGAGACCCCGACCCACCCCCCGTCACCCCACCACGTCACCGACACCTCAAATAACCCGCCACCACCCCTACACCCACCAAATTTTCCCCCAAGCACACCCACTCCCCAACCACCTCCGATGCCAAACCACACACCAGCCCCTTGCTCATCACTGCTACCACAACTTCACACTCCACCACCTAGACAATCAACCCACCGCCCACACCTGCCGGAACACCACGTGGACCCACCACATCACCACCTGTCACCACCCCTATGCCCACACAATCTCCCCACATGCACACTACACGCACCAACCCCGCACCCACCACCACCCCACATACTCCAACACCAGGATGTTCAACCATCCACCCATGACAAGCCACTGCACCACGTGGCCGCACCACCTCACCACCCACGCCCGTCCTCACCACCCATACAACCAGATCCGGCCGCCTCTCCCGCCCACCAGCCAGGTATGCAGCCACACCCTCACCCACATCCCCAGCATCACCACAACCACCCCCAACAAACCCCACCACACCCGACACAGCCCCCATCACACTGAGAATACACCAGGCACAATGGAAATTTCCACCAATCCAATCCTCCAGGGAGAGAATTTGCACCTGCCCCAGGAACTCAAAAAAAAAAAAAAAAAAAAAAAAAAAAAAAGTCACTCACCTGTCACCAACATTCAGCCAGAAGAACTCATCCACTCATCGCCACCGGAGACGAAAATACGATGCGTCACCTGGTCCTCTGTGTTGTTGAGTGAAGACGAAGGGGAGCTGCAAGGCTTGGTGGATGAGTTTGGGAGAGTGTGTAAGAAACGGAATCTAAAGGTGAATGTAGGGAAGAGTAAAGGGATGGTCTTTGAGAGAGGTGAAGTCAGTGAATGTACAGCGAGGTTGGATGGTGAGGAACTGGAAAATGTGAGTATGTTTAAGTACTTGGGTAGTGTGATGAGTAAGGATGGAGGTTTGGAGGGTGAAGTGCTTGAAAGGGTACAGCAGGGAAGAAAGGTTGCTGGTTCTTTGAAAGCAGTGATAAGAAACAAGGAAGTGAGCATGGAAGTGAAAAAGTTACTACATGACAGTATTATGATACCAACTCTAACGTACGGAAGTGAAGCTTGGACGTTGTTGGAAGTACACAAGTCAAGAGTGAGAGCAGTGGAAATGAGTTATTTAAGAGGAGCCTGTGGAGTCACATGGAGAGACAGGCTGACGAATGAGGATATAAAGGAGCGTTGTGGTGTGGATGTGGATGTGATAGGAAGCGTTATGAGGAACACACTGAGGTGGTTTGGCCATGTGGAGAGGATGGAGGGTGAAAGACTGACAAAGACAGTGTATGTGAGTGGGATGGATGGGGGAAGAGGGAGGGGGAGGCCGAGGATGAGATGGAGGGATGGGATGGAGAGGTATTTGAGAGAGGGGAGTGTGAGTTGGGAGGAGGGCAGTAAAATGGCGGGGGACAGGGCGACTTGGAAGCGATTTGTTTGTGGCCACCCCAAACGGGATTGAGGCGTCTGGCAATAGATAGATAGATAGATTCTTTGTGTTGGTAACACTTCATGGTAGGAGCGAAATTACTACTACGAGTCCTCCTAGGAGGAACTTTTAGAAGCAACTCTCATCTACAACCACATTTAGTAATAATTTTAGAAGCACTCCTAGAAGTTTTTATTAATACCGGCCCTGATCTACACAACCTCTTCCCTTCCTAAAGCCTCCCTGTTCTTCTCCAACTAATTCCTCTGTTCTTTCTCTAACTCACACATCTTATATCTGCATACACATGCAGTAATACACGCATGGGCACACATGTTGTAGTCATATGATGGGTAATCTAATAATAACGGTGACAAGATGATGATGATGATGATGATGATGAGCCAAGATGATGTGTGGGATACTGAGAGGATCTTATGGGTAGTGTAAACGCACCTAAATACTTACTAAGATTATTTCATTCAGCTGAGATATATTCTGGCAGTTAGATGTTAATATGCATGCCATAATAATATATATACAGTATATATATATATATATATATATATATATATATATATATATATATATATATATAAATATATATATATATATAATAATATCTTGAGACTCGGTGGCAGATATAATTAAAAAGGCGCATCTTACGTAGAGGTTAATGGATGATGATGCTATAAGCGATCATTTTCGACAGGTTTTACTCTAGATAATTAAAATCGTCTGACAGTAATATGAACAGAGGCAAAGAGACGTTCTCAGAGTGAAGTGGTTAATGTAAAGATAATGATAATGTTTAAGTATATAACACATAAGTGAAAAGAGTATAGTTAAAATGAAATATACAGTAAAGCAAATGTTACCGAGCATGATTGAAATGAGTCTTCTGTCTCTAACTGGAACTCTGTGAACCCTTGAAGCTCCGAATCCCATCAGTCACCCTCTAACACTAACCGAGAAAGGGGGAGGACGCAGGTGCTGTGTGTATATTAACTCAGTGATAGGATTATAGTGTGTAAACAGCTTCCCCGTCTTTTTGAGGTACAGAAGGGTAAGCGAGGATACTGTTCATTCGTTCTTTGATAGCTACGAGTTCTCTCCGCTGCGCCAAATCGTCTGTATTAATCTGAAAAAGTAAAGATACGCTGTGGTGTTGATGTGGATGCGTTGGAGGGTGTTGGGAGAGGTACCTTGAGATGGTTTGGCCATGTGCAATGAAGACTGAGAGATTACCTATAGTTCTTCCACCTTAACTTGGCCCAGGTTTTCGTCCCTTTGTAGCTTATTTCATGTAGCTCAGTGGCAGGAAAATATAATACAGTACTACGGTTCTACGTACGCTCCTACCATGATCTATCTATCTATCTATTGCCAGACGCCATAATCCCGTAATGGGTGGCCATTTGACTTTGAGTTATTTGTTTAACGGGGAGGGGCACTAACCCTCCATCAACCCACTTGTTGACACGTAGGGAGCACGTATGGTTTGGTTATATGGTTACCACCCAGCGTTGTAAATGGTTTCTTGGCTTACAGGAAACCATTTGGCTTGTCACTCAATGTAAAGCCACCTGTAAAGGAAAGAAAAGCAATAAGAAGTGACAGGAAAGATGCGAGAAATAGGAAGAGAGGAGGGGAGGCACAGAAAAAGAATGATAAAGGCTAAGGAAGAAGTAGGCAGCACTCCATCAAGTGAGTGGATGATGGTCGCCACCACCTACCACCACCTACCATGATGCTTGTTATTCATTTATTTATTTTACGCGTCGTATTCTGGTATTCGTATTGCTACAGCTCAGAACTGAAGACAGAGACAGTAATATTAGGACAAGTTAGAGTGAAAGGAGTGTAAGAGAGTGTATTTGAGTTAGGTGGAGAGACGAGTAGTGGGAGACCGAGAATAATGAGATGGAGGGATGCGGTGGAGAGGTATATGAACGATGCTGGTGTGAGTTGAAGGAGAGGCAGCCTGATGATGCATGACAGGGTAACATGGAGGCAGTTTGTTTGTGGTCACCCCTCCAGAGATTAGTTTTAGATATAAGAAAGAGCACCGAGATATGAATACATCCATAGTAGCGAGTCAATTGATTTTTCTTTTCTGTTGCTCTGTAAGGTCTTCTCTCAGCTTAACATAATCCTGGAGTTTTTCCTTGAATATATATCTTTATTAATCTATGCTACGTTCAGTGTAGGGTCGGACCTTACAGTCGGAGGGAGAGTGATAGCCAGAATTAACCACCATGCTGACGAGGTGCCAGTGGGAGATGGGTGTCCGTAGGAGGGATGATGCATATGAAAGTGGAGAAATATGAGGGAGAGTGAAAGGCAGAATTAACTACCACATGCTGGCAAAGTACCGGTACTTCTGGGAATGGGATGGGTGTGTAGGGAGTGTGATGTTTGTGAAAGTGTAAATATTGTAAAGTATTGGTTATGTTTATGTGTCAGAGTGTGTGTATGTCATTGGTAGAAGTAATATGGTGTGAATATATGTAAGTATATATTATCTTTATTGATAGACAGTGGGTGATTCTGTACTTAGGAAATAAGAGGCTTTACGAAATGTTGATATACATATTTAGACACCACGTTATGGAGATGGTTTGTGTAATATTATCCTACAGAGACACATAGCCACACCTCCATACACAGGCACACCTTCATACACAGCCACACACACACACACACACACACACACACACACACGCACACGCACACACACACACACACACACACACACACACACAGCCTCTTCCCTCCAGTAGAGCTTCACCCATCTCAGGAGAAATATCTAGACGCTGGCAGGAGTAGAGGAGACTGTTGACAACCCAGTTACCCTGAGCCAATTATAATCATCAGGTTGTACCAGTTAAATAATAATAATAATAATAATAATAATAATAATAATAATGATAATAAGAAGGTGTCATGATGTTGAATAAGTAAAAAATTTTCACATAAAACCATCACTGATATTATGCACCTGTACTGATGGATGAGTAAATGGGGAGTGTGTCGTCCTGTCTCGGCTACCTCCCTTTCCTTGGGGGAAGCAGCCTAGGTATATAGATAGATAGATAGACTGATGTGTTGATTTTACCTGTATGATATCTTAATTAGGAACTCAAAATGTGGCATGCAGGCTAATAAATCTGATCCCTGCTAGTCTTACATTAATGACCGTGAAAAACTGAGGTCTTTAATTCTCCTTTGGTCTCATAGTTTTAAGATTAAGGACTAAATTAAGACGAAGTATTGAAGGAGTCTGTATTATTTCTGTGTATTTTTTTAATGCAAGGAAGAATGAACCCAAGGCCATTTTTCCTGTATACCTCTATGACAGGTTTCCCTCATTTATTTATACAGTTTTCTTATCTTTTTTATTTTCATTACCATTTTCCTGATGTTCTCTGCGTGTTCCTCTCCGCCAAATTCCTAACAGTAAGTGCTAGCAATACAATATACTAACACTATTTCATTTTTCAGAGAGAAGGAACCAAAGGCTGAACACAAACGCAAGATAGTCAAACAAGCAAGTCAACGTCAAGACCATGCTGTACCTGGACACACAGCGTTAGAAAAATGGAGGTCGAAGGCAGGGGGAGATGCACACCAGAATTTTGGCAATGCAGGTGAGTGATTACAAGACACGTAGTATTTTTCCACATCATTTCATCAACTCCCCCACCTCTCTCTTTCTCTCTCTCCCACACACACACACACACACACACACACACACACACATTACATTAACCCTTCCACTACAGTGAGGAGATGAAAGGAGCACTTTGAGGATTTGTTGAATGTAAAGGGTGACAACAGTGCGAGTATAAGTGGTTGGGGAATGGCTGGGAGAAGGAGAGATGAGAGGAGGGAGGAAGAGATCAGTAGGGCGGAAGTAGTGGAAGCAATGAAGAAGATCAAGATGGGAAAGGCCCCAGGGATTGATGAAGTGTGTGGTGAAATGCTGAGGTATGGGGGTGAGATTGTTGTGGAATGGATATGCAAGTTGTGTAGATTGGCTTGGGAAGAGGGAAGGGTTCCAGAGGACTGGAAATCAGGTATAATTGTTCCTTTATACAAAGGAAAAGGGGAGAGAGAAGTATGTGGTAACCATAGGGGTATTTGCCTTCTTAGTGTGACTGGTAAAATATATGGTAGAATACTCATTGATAGGGTTAGGCATATGACTGAAGTTAACTGCAAGTTCGCCTAGATAGCAGCGCGAAAGGCTTGGGAGATGTGATTCCAAGTTTGACTACCAGGGGACTGGGGAAGAGATGTTACTGCTGCAAGTGCTGGGAGAAGACTGTCGATGATGAATCAATGTCCTCGCGCTAGTTGCCCCTTACACCCTTTATTCAGCAGCTGCCTTACGATCTTTCTCCTGCCATCACCGCTCTTCCTCGTCCGCCACTGTCGCCCGTGTTTTGCTCTCATTCGGGAGCTTAGTTTTCCTGCCTATTTATCTGACGGGCTCTCATGTTTGCCCGTGTCCCCACCTCTGTTGTGGGGCAAATATTTACAATCTCATCCCTGGTCTCCCCCTCCACCACATTCACATACACTCCTAGTTAGTCTCTCACTCTCCATTCTCGCCACTCAATCCCTCCATCTCATTCTTGGTCTCCCCGTCCACCTCGCTCACATACATTCGTATTTGCTGTTGTCAAAGAAAATTAAATTTGATTATAAAGTTTTATAAAACGATGAGTGATGTTTGAATCAAAATATCTACCCACGGCCTACACCCACGTCCGAAGTTGCACTGCATCCAACCACGGTGTACATCTACGTCCGCATGTTGCACTATAATATCCACAAGGGGTACACCTACGTCCGCATGTTGCACTATAATATGCACCCAAGGTGTACATCCACGTCCGCATGTTGCATTATAATATCCACCCAAGGTGTACACCTACGTCCGCATGTTGCACTACAATACATGAATGCATTTACTTCGGTGACATCATCTGCGGCCAATCTGCAGGCGCGAAACAAAAACACCCTACTTGCCCCATACATCTCAAGTGCACAGGTCAATCAAATAGACAATAGTAATCAAGGACAGTCACCCGTCCCTCATAACCACTACTCATCGTATATCCTGCAACCACCACTTAGTATTAAAGGTGTGGTGGTTTACCCAGTCCCGTCAGATGAAAACACACAAGTTATACGTATAATTAGGTTAAATCCATCAATTCCATGAGATATTTCTTACTGTATCGTTCGTACCGTATCGTTTATAAAGGCTCCAGTATGCTTGCATGTGTCGGCCTTGGTCACCCACGCTCTTCACGTTGCTCTATCTCTGGCAGCCTCTATGACCTCGTCCCAGGTCTTTTTCGGTGTGCCTGCCCCCGACCTTTACACTTTTAACTTTCCGCACCCAGCTGTCATCCTCCAGCCTCTCCACATGCCCAAACCATCTCAATCTACCGCTCCTCATCATAACACCAGTACACTCCAGCCCCATCCTTCCTCCCAAACCATTTCAATCTGCCTCTCTTCATCACACCACCAATACACTCCAGCCCCCATCCTTCCTCCCAAACCATCTCAAACTACCTCTCTTCATCACAGCACCAATACACTCCAGCCCCATCCTTCCTCCCAAACCATCTCAATCTACTCCTCATCACAACACCAATACACTCCAGCCCCATCCTTTCTCCCAAACCATCTCAATCTACCTCCTCTCATTACAACAGTAGGCCTACTCTCCACTCCCATCCTTCCTTTCAACTCTTCCTTCATAAACCTAGCCCCCTGAGGCCTCGCATTCAAGAACACACTACACATCCACCAAATCATTGTCATTTCTGTTAGTCTGAGTCTACGAATATACTCTCCCTTTACTGCCAGGCCTCATTACCAAACAGCATTACGCTCCTAACACCGCAAACTAGCACCAAACGTTTGTAACAATGCTTTATATTTATGGGTGCCACCTATCTATCGTCGTGTGTACCAGCAAGGCTATTTATCATATTTTAGCTTCTGGAAGCTGGTCTGAAGCGGGAGAGATGACAGTATTTGTGTATGATATCGTGTGCTGGGTGTTGTTTTTATATTTCTTGATTTGTGTGTGGATGTGCCGCCATATCGTGTAGTGGATGGCGTGGGTTTGTGGAGGCTGCGGCAAGAATTTGTGTGCCTCTCATGTCTAGATGATCCTCGACTTTGAAGACTTTGGTTTCTTGATGTACAGTAGGTGGTCTGTGGGTGTAGCAGCTGTGCAGCCTGTAATTATTTTTAGTTCCTTAGACAACACACAGCTGCATGCACGGCCTCCTGATATCCACCCTTCTGAATCCTATTTCCCTCGTGAGGACAGAGTCCACCTGGCCAGGCTGAGATGTGGGCATCATCCAGCCCTCTTGAGTTACCAGAAAAGGCTGGATGACTCCGTCGCTGATGCCTGTCCAGGAGGCAACACAGCACCCCATACTATTAAGCACATTATGCAAGACTGCACTGCACACAATCTGCAACACATCACCCCATACTATTAAGCACATTATGCAAGACTGCATTGCACACAATCTGCAACACAGTACCCCATACCATTAAGCACATTATGCAAGACTGCACTGCACACAATCTGCAACACCGCTCGCTGGCGCAGTGGTAACGTTCTCGCTTGCCATCTGGTAGACGGGAGTTCGCGCCTCGCTCAGGTTGCGAAAAGTTTCACTGACGAAGTGGGTGGTTACTGTCCCCCTTGAGCAAGGGGACGGGTGTGTGGGTGTGTGAAGGTCACAGCCTTGCCCTTAGATCGGACTATATGAGCTCTCAGCTCCCTTCCGGGAGGGTAAAAGCTGACGATCACGACCATCAAGTGATCCTGACCGACCCGGTGAATTACAGCACCCCATACTATTAAGCACATTATGCAAGACTGCACTGCACACAATCTGCAACACAGCACCCCATACTATTAAGCACATTATGCAAGACTGCATTGCAAACAATCACCTACGCCAACAACACAACATACTGTACACTCCTTGAGAGCTCTGTGGGAAAGCCCGGTCTCAGCCGTGGCCTTCCTTAGGGACTCGGGGCTGTTCGACCAGACTGCCTAGGCAACAACTACTACTACTACCACCACATTTTAGCGTGGCACACGAGCGAATGTGATGAATTGTTTAGCTGAATTACGTGATATAGTTCTAGGCTAAACACAAGCTATTACCTTTAGCGTGAGCAGGCTGGCAGACAGTATGGGGGCGGTATTCTGGTACGGTCATGAAGCTTACCAACACCTCTTTCTTACCGGTTTATTTCTGATTCTGCTCCGTTACTACATTCTTCTGTGATCAGGGAAAAGGGGAAAAAGAAGTGTGTGGTAATCACAGGGCATTTGTCTTAGCGTAACAAGAAAAGTATGTGGTAAGATATTGACAGAGTTAGGGATATAAGAATAGGGAGGTTTTAGGAAGGAAAGAGGTTGTGTAGATCAGATATTCTTAGGTCTTTAGTGGAAAAATTTCTAGAGGAGGGAAAGAAATTGTATACGGCCTTCGTGGATTTAAATAAAGCATATGACAGGGTGGACAGACAACGACTCCTCTCGCATAGCTTGGCCTGGCCAGTCGTCACTATGCCCGAGCTCCGTGAGACTTCCAGCGACTCTGCTCGTGCCTGCGACCCGTTGAGGGGGGCATCCAACAGCAGATCCGTGCCGCCAGGAGCCACTACCATCCAGGGAACCGTGAATTGGTTCAACGTGAGATCGTGTTACGGTTTCATCAAGCGCCGCGACACTGGCGCTGATGTTTTCGTACACGTTTCTGAGATCGTTGCACCAAATCCACGGCATTTCCAGCGCTCACTTGGCGAGGGAGAGACGGTGGAGTTTCGTGTTGTACAGGCTTCCATGGGTCCCGAGGCTAAGGACGTCACTGGGCCGGGTGGTGTTGCTGTGCAGGGCTCTGCCCGTGCACGGCGGCGTCCCCCTGCCCAGAGACGCCAGCCAAGGGATCTTGGAAGTTCTGGCAACACAAACACACTCGTTGCGATGTGTATCGCGACGGCTGAAGCTTTCAGTGGGGGTAGCAAGACGGTTCTGGCTGTTCTCCTTCCTCAAATCTTTGAGGAGAACGGCCTTCCACGCCTTGCCATTCCCCGAAGCTTCACCCGCGATCCTCGTCTCCCCCCTCGTCAGGAGCGTCAGGCCCGGCGACAGCAGCCACCACCATCTCGCACAACACCGGGAAAACGGCTGTGTTTGGATGCCCCTCTCAACCGGACGACTGGCGCCACCACCATCGAAACTACGATCACCGACCCGGAACCGTCACAGGCCATGGACATCGAGCATGGGGAGACTGTTGTGGAGGTTCACCTCCCTTCGTCAGGAGCTGAGGGGGAGCGTGTCTCGTCTCCCGTCCCTTCAGTACATCTGGACGTAGTAGAGCCCTCCTCCTTGCCTTCTCCATCTGCTCCTGACGAAGTGGAGGAGCCTCTTCCACCTTCACCACCGCCTGCCGCCATCGCTCGCTCTTCTTCTCCTCCTCCACCTAAGGAGAAGAAGAAGAAACCAAAGAAGAAAGGGGGAAAAACCAAGAGCGACCCTTCCACCATTGCTTGCTGGATCGAGGCCCTCCTTCCACCACTCTCAGGCACTTGTGATCTCGATGCCCGCACGGATGCGGACCTAGAAGAGCTACTCTTCTGCCTCACGGATCCGATCAACGACGACGATACACTGCCTCTCGTCTACCAGACTCTGTATCAGAAGATCCGTGAGGCATACATCTCCAACTCCCACTCTCCATCTGAGGAAGCCACCATCCGTGAGGGCATCGGGTTCGACCCACCACGTGCTGCCCTGGTCAACTATATAGCCACCAGACTGCTCTCGTAACTGCCGATCCACGCTTGATCTTGTCCTGCCTTTGCTGCCTCGTCTTGCAGTCTTGTCACCGCTATGCTCTCGTTTTGAGAGCAACTTTTTGCTACATCCCTGACGGGCTCTATGTTTGCCCGTGTCCTCACCACGTTGTGAGGCAAATATCACAACAACAACAACAACAACTGGACTGACAAGGATTGTGGAAAGTATTAAGAATATATGGAGAAAATGGGAAGTTGCTGAAGGCCGTGAAGGGTATTTATGAGGGTGCTAAGGATGCGGTGCGTGTGGATAGTGAACCGAGTGAATTTTTCTATTTGAATGTTGGACTGAAATAGGGATGTGTCATGTCCTCATGGTTGTTCAGTCTATATATGGATGGGGTTATAGAAGAGATACAAGGTAGGGCAGTGGATGTTGGAGCAGCCCTAATGAGAGAGAGCAGCGTTTGGAAACTCCCTGAATAATAAGATCTCGCATCTAACGTGTAATAGGTACCAAAAACCACTCGTTACATGCGACTTCATTAGATGCCGATACATAAACATATGGGGAAAATTATAATAGGTAAAAACTGGATCTAACCCCTATTTTGACCCTATTTTCACTCATGTAAGTTATTGTCGTTAATTTGTCATATAATCATACATAGTGACATAAAATATAAAATAAAGAAGAAATAATATCGATAACTCACCTGTGAGTGATAAATGAGGTGCTTAAGGTGGTATCCGAGGCGGGAAGGAAGGCTACTGGGCCGATCCTTCTCACCTACGCCACCAGCACAACCACCCTCCTCCCACCTCTCGCTCTCCATTGCCTCTCGCGATGCCTCCCCGAGTTTTGTTATCTTTTTGTCTGCATTCTTTTCCTTCCCAACAAATCCAGAAAAGTCATCATGAATGTCACCATGAAGATTCCCTATGTTTTCATCGACATCACTCACAGTCTTATCCTTCATTTCCATCATCACTCACACTCTTATCCTTCATTTCCATCATCACTCACAGTCTTATCCTTCATTTCCATCATCACTCAGTCTCTTATCCTTCATTTCCATCATCACTCAGTCTTATCCTTCATTTCCATCATCACTCACACTCTTATCCTTCATTTCCATCGAGATTTGCCACAACTTCCCCAAGCTCATGGCGTTTGTTTAAATATTCGGTGATACCGGTAACTGTTTATCTTCTTTCATTCACTTTCTTGGCATAGGTTTCACTGAGCTCCTGGTTTAGTTTCTGTAGCAAAGGGTAACATCTTTCCCGTCCACGCACTAGACCAAGGTGGCGACAGATTTCAACCGCTCGCCCGGGATTTTTTTTCGTTAGACGGAAACTTCCACGTTAGATACGAATATGGGTAGAGGTCCAATGGTGTCGTTAGATGTGAACTCCTTAGATGCGAGATCACACTGTAAATTCCTCACTTGTCATAACATGGCTGATGTGGCACTGGTATGTTGTGGCCATGCAGCCAGGCACCGCGGAGTTGGGTATCACACGTCTGCCTCCCCCCTCTGACATGCGGTAACTGAACCTGGTGCCTGGTGCATGGGACAGTGATGCGTCCAGGTAGACAGTTGGGCGCCATGGATCTAACCGACTTAAATGTACACCCCTCCCCTGCCAGAGCGATACTGAGGGGCACCGCCGCATTTTTTTTTTTTTTTTTTTTATAGGAAGGTGGAGGAAAGAAGAGAGAACAGGGGAAGGGATAGTAAGAAAGAGGAAGGAAGAGGGAGTAGACAGTCGGTGGGCTGGCCACTGTGCTTTTGTTTTGTTTATAGTATTAGTTAGGTAACTGCTTTTATTTTGTTTATTGAGTTAGGTAAGTGCTTTGTTTTGTATATTGTGTTAGTTTGGTAAGTACATATAGTGGTTTTGACTGTGTATGTTTGTGTGTGAGCGTATGTGCGTGTGGATGTGAGCGTGTGTGAGCGTATGTGCGTGTGGATGTGAGCGTGTGTGTGCGTGTGCGTGGGTGTGCGTGCGTGTGCGTTCATATGTTGTGTATGTTTGAATTGAGCTAGCTAGCTTTTTGAAGGTTTGGTTGGGTTGTTTGGGTTTATGTCGTAATTAGGTGGGTTTTTTTGTATTGTGAGATTGAGTAGTTTGGATACAAATCAGTGCGTCACTTATCGGTTTTGGTTGAGTTTAGTAAATTGGTATAGGGTCATGGTTGTTTATTATGGTTTTTAAACTACTAGGGAACCATTTATGAAAAGAGCGATTCTCCTCATTGATGTTGTAAGTTAGTGCGTTGTATGTTTCGGGGTTAATTTCCTCGATTTTACTCCAAACTTTTTTTTGGCTTGGTTATGTAATCTTATGTTTAATGGTTTGGTTTTGGTTATGGCGTGTATTTGTTCCGTGTTAAGTGTGTAAGGGTACTGCTGATTAGTTGCAAATCTGAGGGCTTTGTTTTGTAAGATTAGTAGTTTTTTAAGTTGGGTATAGCTGAAGGTGTGTGTGGGAATGGGTGGGTAATCTAGTATGGGGAGGATCAGTGCTTTGACAAGGTGGGATTTGACTTTTATAGGCATGTTCTTGAATCTGAGTAAGCGGGATAATGCTCCAGTGGCTTTTTGTTTTCTATCCTGTACACTAGGATGATAGCCTCTTGAGTTAAGTTTAAAACCAAGTATTTTACCCTCTTCTTTGAAGTCTGTTATTTCTTCGTTAATTATTAAAGGTTCTTTTTTGGTATTGGCAAGTTGGATGACGGAGAATTAATTTATGTTAGTTTGTATTTTCCATTTTGATTCATATTCGTTAATTTTCTCGACTTCGCTTTGAGTTCTTGAGTTCATGATCCTTCCAGATGGTCCAGGATAGTTAATAATTTGGGAAATATCGTCAGCGTAACTTATATTGATGCCATGGGTTGCTTGTGGGGAGTCACTGGTGAAAATAGAGTAAAGAGTTGGTGAGAGTACGCTCCCTTGAGGAACCCCGCTTTCCAGAGCAAAGCTAGCACCTGTACAATTATTTATTTTGATTTTAGCCTTTCTGTCGTCAAGAAAATCACAGAGAATTTTTTCAGTTATAGTTGGGAGGTTTAGATTAAGTAATTTATATTTCAGTCCTAAATGCCACACCTTGTCAAAGGCTTTTGTTACATCTCTAAGGATGGTGTGGCATTGTCCTTTGTTAGATTTACTTATTGCTATATGTTCTGATGCTATTGCAATTGCTTGAGTGGTGCCCCTTAGTAGTCGAAAACCGTATTGATTCTTATTATATAGATTCTCAGATTCAAGGTGTAATCTGAGCCTTTTATTAATTATTCTCTCTAGTACCTTTCCAGGGACTTCTAAAAGAGAGATGGGTCTGTAATTCTCTACGAGATGTGGTTTCTTGTTCTTTTTTGGGATTAGTTTTATGATGGCTTCTTTAAATTTGTCGGGGAAATATCCTGCAGAGATGGTTGCATTAAATATGTTTTTTAAATTTTCAATGGCTATATTGGGGAGATTGGATAGTATAGTTTTATTATATCCACTTTCTCCCGGGCAAGTCTTTTTTAAGTTCTTAATAATAGAGGTAATTTCGTCTGCCGTGATAGGAGTGGTAAATATTGTGTTTGAGTCTAATCTATCGGGGTTAGCTGAATGGTACGGTGTTAATCTATCTACGTTGTTGGTAAGGAATTCTTTTACCGTATTGTCGTGTCTGTTGTTGTCCTGTTCTTCTTCGATCTCTTGAAAGATGGACTCCCAGTGTCGCCTATGTGTTCTTTCTTTTTCAGAGGCTGAGTGTTGTCTGTTTCCCAGATGATCTAATACGTAATGAGGGTCGGGGGTTGAAGTTCCTGAGAGGATTTTTATTTGACGCCAAAATGTGGAGGGATCATTATAAAGATTGGCGGTTGTTGTTGTGATATTTACCTCACAACATGGTGAGGACACGGGCAAACATAGAACCCGTCAGAGAAGTGGCATAAAGTAGCTCTCAAACGAGAGCATAGCGGTGACAAAAACTGCAAGACGAAGCAGCAAGGCAGGACAAGATCAGGCGTGGCTCAGCAGTTACGAGAGCAGTCTGGTGGCGATATAGTTGACGAGGGCAGCTTTTTTTTTTTTTTTTTTTTGATATTTGCCTCACAATAAGGTGAGGACACGGGCAAACAGAGAGCCCGTCAGAGGAATGGCAAAAACAAAGCTCTCAAAAGAGAGCATAGCGGTGACAATAACTGCAAGCCGAAGCAGCAAGGCAGGACAGGATCAGGCGTGGCTCAGCAGTTAAGAGAGCAGTCTGGTGGCTATATAGTTGACCAGGGCAGCACGTACGTGGTGGATCAAACCCGATGCCCTCACGGATGGCGGCTTCCTCAGATGGAGAGAAGGAGTTGGAGATGTTTGCCTCACGGATCTTCTGATACAGAGTCTGGTAGACGAGAGGCAGTGTATCGTCGTCGTTGATCGGATCCGTGAGGCAGAAGAGTAGCTCTTCTAGGTCCGCATCCGTGCGGGCATCGAGATCACGAGTCCCTGAGAGTGGTGGAAGGAGGGCCTCGATTCGGCGAGCAACGGAGGAGGGGTCGCTCTTGGTCTTTCCCCCTTTCTTCTTTTGTTTCTTCCTCTTCTCCTTAGGTGGAGGGGGAGAAGAAGAGAGAGCGATGGCGGCAGGCGGTGGTGAAGGTGGAAGAGGCTCCTTCACTTCGATTGGCGGTGTTTGCAATAGTGTTTGCCCAATGTGTGTTGTGTTCTGTTAGAAGGGATGTGTGTAGTTGAGTTTGAAGTAGTTTGTATAGTCTAAATGGATCTCGTGTCCAACCATGTGTTTGGGAGTAAGTTCTTAATGCATTGTATTGATTGATGAGGATCTGTGTGTCTCTGTTGTGTTTAGGAGTAGTGATTGTTCTATGTGTTGTTGTAGGGATGTTGTTGTTGATTGCAATATTTATGTTGGAGTACCATCTTTCAAGTGATTGATCGATTTCCTCTAGTGTTCCATCACCGGGGATATGAAAGTTAGTAAATGTTGTGGTTATATCTTGTTTAAAGTCATTCCAGTTGGCCGTTAGGTCGAGGTGGAATGGGGACGGTTATTGGGGCAGTGGAGATAGTGGCGATTATGGGGATGTGATCACTAGTGGTGAGAGGGCCGGGAGAGAAATGGGTGTTGTGATAAGCTGTTAGGTTGCAAAGAGCTATGTCTGGGGTGGAGGTAGAGTTGTGTGAGAGGAATGTAGGAAAGTTGGGACCAATGTGTCTTACTGTGGTGTCTTGGATGAGTCTTGGAAGTTGTCTTCCTACGACGTTTGAGTTTCTGTTGCCCAGGAGGCGGTGTTTAGCGTTAAGATCACCAATGAGGTATACAGGGATGGTTCTTCTGAATAAGTTAATAAAATCGGGGGTTGGGAGGTAAGGGCGGCTAGGGGGGAGGTATACTGTAGCAATAATGATTTTTCCAGTGTGCGTTTGTAACTCTACTGCAATCAGATCTGAGATAAAACTGTCTATGATTTTGTATTGTAAATTGTTTTTCAGTGCAATGGCTGTGCCGTCCATAGGGCGATTGAGAAAGTTTTTACTATGTGTTTTATACCCAGGGATACGGAGTGAATTTGGTGAGGTAGTGCCGTGGCTATTTATAAGAATGATATCTGGATCTAAATTACGGTAGGTATTGCTAAGACCTAGACTTCGACCATGCCAATTAAGGACGTTATGTTGAATGATTTTCATTGTCTATGTCTTTGGGGTCTGGACTGAGAGGGTTGGGAAGCCTTTGTGTGCTGATCCCCTAGACGAAGGAGAAGTCTTTCTTCTTCGGTGTTAGCTGGCCGAATAAGATGTTGGAAGGTTTCTAGTTTTTCACAGGTGATTCTTAGTTGGTTGAGTGCTAAATCTGGATTCAGTATGTTATTGCTTTCTTTAATATTTCTTTTCTTTTAGGGCATTTCATAGCCATACTGCGGTGGTCTCCTTCGCAGTTGAAGTTGGAGTTGCATTTCTTCCAAGTGTGATCAAGACTGGAGCATTCATAACAGATTTTAAAATCTTTGGGTTTAGGACATTCGTTGATGTTGTGTGTGTCCATTTCATAGCACTTCATACACATTATGATATGTAAATATTTCTCAGCCTGGATCTGATTTTTGCTGATGCACAGATGGAACAATTTCAGCCCTTCTATTGCTCTTTCTGCCATCTTGATATCATCAAATTCTATTTTCATAGTGTTTCTGTTGCCAAATTTGGTTATTTTGGTGATTTTGGCCCAAGAGTTTTCTTTAATGACTTCATGTACAATCTCCTCTTCACTGTGGCAGTAGATGATGTCATCTACTTTGGTGCATATAATGCTCCTTTTAGCTTTTAGGTCGGGAGGGAGGATTGGGGTGAAGCCATTGTCCTGTAAAGATGTTTTCAGAGGATGAGACAGGAGCTTATTAGTGTCATCTTCTGTGGCTGTAGTTGCGATGATGAATTCTTTTGAATCATGGAGTCCTGTTATTTTTATGTTGTGAGGAGCAACTATTTCAAGCAATTTCAGTTTAACTTGATTTTCTTGGGGATTACTGTGTTTGATTTTAAGTTTACCCATTTTTCAACATGGGGAAAAAATCCTGAGAGGCCACTAACAGGCCGCCTAGTTGGTCCAATCTACCTGTGATCTGGGGCTTGTAACCTAAACTCCCCCCCTCTAAAGGGAGTGACCACTTGCAAGGTCAAAGGAGTACCCCTGATCCCTAACCCTATTAAAGAAAATACCCATTCCAGTGCTTCCTATAACCACCCCAGAACGGGGTCCCCTCGTGCCACTGGCCTCGGGGTTCGGCTTCGTACCGCACCAGAGCCTCTACTGGGCGAGCCTAACAGGACCAAAGTAAAATCTAAGAAATAAAGGTAGTCTTACGTAGTAAAAAAGATTTTCAGCCAAGGTGAGCGGGCTGACAGACTTGCAGAATGATGGGAAAGTCGTAATCGGTAAGGTGCTGGGAAAAGCAGCAGTGAAAGGCTTAGCTTGCGCTATCCACGTTTCACTATGAGCGCCGAGTCTATGCAGAGCGGGAGCGAGCGGGAGACATCTTACCGCTGCGGCTGCCGGGAAGAGAATACTGGGCGAGCCTAAAAGGACCAAAGTCTATCTTGGGAATTCTGAGTCTGTCTCAGCTAGAGAACAGGGGTGAGGAATGATCCACGGGCTTGGATGTTCAACATCGGCGTGAATTGGTAAGGGGAGGGTTGGATTTGACACTGCAGTTGTTGTTGTTGTTTAGATTTGTCCACCTAGTATTAGGATGGACCCGGGCTCAGGGTGTAGAGCCCGCAGATGTTTTCATGTTTTATATAAGTCGTGTGTCCTCTGTATGGCGACAGATGGACACAGGCGAGGAAGATGAAAGTAAACTAGAGGTGCTATTTTTTTTTTTTTTTTTTTTTTTTTAGCGTGGCGGAGGGTAAGAAGAGACAATAGAGAGTAGGGAAGGGATAGGGGAAAGTGCAACAATTTCAGCTGCGGTGTCATGGCGAGCTATTCGTCTGACGAGACGGTCACGTAGAGTAAGTCGTAAGGAGGCAGTGGCAGGGCAGTCTGTGAGATAGTGGAGCAGAGGCCAGTCATCTTGCTGGTGGCAGTGAGGGCATGGGTCAGGATCTAGTCCTGATATTTGAGAGTAACAAGGGTAACCTAAGCGGAGGCGTCTGGAGTCTTACTATGAGAGCATTGGGGGTGTGAGAGGGGGCAGTGAGCGGCTCATATTGAGTTGCTCGTGCAAACCACGAGGCTGAGCGTGAGCCAGCAGCGACCTGGTCTTCATGATCCTCACGAGTGAGCCTTGTGATGGAGTTATAGGCTTTTCTTTTTATTCTCGCGAGATTGGGCTGCAGGTGGAAGTTTACATTGGGCCGAGCAGTGGCGCTGCGAGCCGCAGCATCTGCAAGCTCATTACCTTGGATACCCACATGGCTGGGTATCCAATGCAAAAGAATGTCAGTGCCGCGGCGTGCAATGGTGTCAGCCACAGCAAGAATGGAGGTCAGCAAGGCTACATTGTCTGTGAATCGTCGTGCACGAAGACTATGCAGAGACGAGAGCGAGTCTGTATGTATAATTACTCTCCTGTGATGATGTTGGCTGGCGTCTCTGAGAGCGCCAAGGATTGCAACAAGCTCTGTCTCGTGCACAGAGGCTCCTGTAGGGAGCCTCCATGTCTCGGCATGGCCCTCACAGTAAAATGCAGCACCCGCCGACCCATCAGCGGTGACTGACCCGTCAGTGTAATATTCAACTGCTCCTGGGACACGAAGAGGTGCCATCCCTCTGAGCGCTTCTTGCCGTAACACTGGGGGCAAAGAGGCTCTCGGGAAGGTGCTAGAGGGGGCGAGACTTCGAATCGCAGGAGGCAGCCATGGTGGTGGAGGTGAGTAGTCAGGGTGGGGGAGGTCAGATCCTCCCTGCAGGGCGTCAATTAAACCGAGGTTGTGCAGGACGGTCACAGCAGAGTGTGCCCAGTCCCTCCTTGAACGATGTTGATTCAGGGGCCTGTTTAGGGTATGTTGTAGTATAGCAGAGACAGGCAATTGAGGCCTGCATCTGCAGAGCTGTGCAACAGCTGCTGCCGAACGACTCCAGATTCGGTGTTTGAGAGAGGGAAGTCCACTCTCCAACCTTAGATTCTCGGTGCGTGTCCACACCGGAGCACCCAACATCACACGAAGTGCAGTGTTTTGCAGGACTTCAAGAGAGCGGGCCTGATCCCCAGAAAGTCCCACAAGGCACACCGCACAATAGTCAACAAGTGACCGTATCGCGTGTATGTAGAATGCTCTCAGGGTACGTGGAGAGGCACCGAGATTCCTGTGGGAGAGGGCCTTCAAGGCAGAGATTCGAGGGGCGGCTCTCTCTCGCAGGTATTTAACGTGCATAGAGAATGTCAGGCGGCTGTCAAACCACACTCCCAAGTACCGATGTCTGAGAACCAGGCCGAGCTGTTGCCCTCCGAGTGAGAGTGGATATTCTGGGGCTCGCATCCCGAAGGGCATGCATTTTGTTTTGTCAGAGTTGATCTTAAGGCCTAGTTCACAGCATCGGTCATGGAGGCGGGTTAGAGCAGCTGGGGCACGATCGTAACA
Source organism: Coenobita brevimanus (assembly GCF_032717465.1). Classification (NCBI taxonomy): domain Eukaryota; kingdom Metazoa; phylum Arthropoda; class Malacostraca; order Decapoda; family Coenobitidae; genus Coenobita; species Coenobita brevimanus. The sequence continues at coordinate 182,860 of NW_027643504.1, forward strand.
ATTCCTACGAGAGAAGACAAGCACGAGATCATCTGCATAGCAGAGGAGGGTGACACCTCTTCCGAAGTCGGTCGAGAGCAGCTGTTCAATGAGCAGGTTAAACAAGAGGGGACTGAGCACACCTCCCTGTGGTGTCCCGTTGATGTGGGGGTGGTCAGGAGAGAGCTGCCCCTGAAAGCGTACACTGGCGGAGCGTCCATCAAAGTAGTTACGTAGCCAGGAGAGAGTCCTGCCACGAACGCCCTTGGCTACAAGTGCCGAGAGTACTGCCTCAGGGACAGCTAACTCAAACGCCTTCTCCACATCAAGGAAGACTGCCAAGCCTCGGCCATGTTTCAGCTCGCCAAGAAAAGAGGCGAGACACTGTACGGCGCTTCTGCCAGGGAGGTAGGCAAAGAGCCGCGAGTGCAGCGGGCCTAATTTCCAAGCAAGACGAGAGAGAACGAGGCGTTCCGCTGTCTTCGCGATGCAGCTGAGAAGAGAGATAGGCCTCATCGCAGCTGGAGACACTGCAGTACTGCTTTCCTATTTAATTTGCCTGTGAGAATGGCTGCTCTCAGATACCTCTCCAGGCGGAGTTTGGGGGCATCATTTTCTGTCCTCCGGACCTTTTACATTCACGCAATCCGATCTCTGGTGGACTACAGTGCCATCTGTCTAACTGGTCTCACTCCACCAGTGTCTCGATCTCTGGAGGTCATCCAGAACGATGCACTCCGCATCATGCTGGGTGCTCCACGTTGGACCCGGATTGTAAATCTGCGAATGGAGGGCGGGGTGCCGTCTCTGGCCCATCGCATTATGCTACGAGCGGCAATCGTCACACTGAAGATGATCCAGTGCCTGCCTCACCTGCCCGTCACTGCCCTCCTAAAACGCCTTCTCGGCCGCCCACCCGAGCCGGCCCCTCAGCGTGACTGGGCTCGCACCACGGCCGCTGTCATCCATGGACTGGGAGCTGCGGCGAGCCTCAGTCAAGACCCTGACTCCCCCTTTTCCGGATATGTTGATCCACCGCCATGGGATCCTCCTCTTTTTAATATACTTTGTCCATCGGAGGCCAAACCTCGCTCCTCAATACCAGCACTCCTTCGTCAGGAGGGTCTCAGTAGGGTGGCAGCTCTGGCCTCACCAGACTCAGCCATCTATTACACTGATGGCTCTGTTTCCCCTAATGGCACAGCTGGAGCGGCCTTTGTCTCTGGCCAAATAGTGGAAGCTTGGCGACTCTCCTCAGGTGTATCTGCTTTCCAGGCGGAACTTGCGGCCATCCTGGGTGCTTTGCGCCATGCTCACCACCATCGTCGCAACCGAGTCATAATCCACACAGACTCTCTTTCCTCGATTCAGAGATTACGATCTTTCTCGCTGCATGACAACGTCTTCCTCCTAACAGCGATCCATACATTCGCATCACTTCTTGTCCGTAGGGGCGCAACGATTAACCTGCACTGGCTCCCGGGACATGTGGGAATCAGTGGCAACGAGCGTGCTGATCACGCTGCGCGCTCAGCTTGTGATCTTCCAGACATCACATTTCCACTACGCCCTAGTCCCTCGCACCTCATCCACACTCTCACTGCCACCATAGGAAGACTATCCCTAGAGGACCATCAGCTCTGGGTCACGGAGGGCTCTTGCTCTGCAAAATGGTATGCTACTGCCACGTCCTATTCCCTCCTCTTGCCCCCCCCAGGTCTACCTAATTATATTGTAGTCCGGCTTCGAAGATTGCGTCTTGGGTTTCTCTGCTACAAGCAAATTGTGGGTATGGAGCCAGACCCATGTGCCCATTGCTTGTCCAGCTGTGAAGAGCCCCTTCTTCATTATCTTCTGGACTGCCCAGCCACCACCATGCTCAGGTCTGAGCTGGACTCGCCCCTTGCCCATGTTGTTTTTGTTGTTGTTGATATTTACCCACACTTGGTGGGGCACGGGCAAACTAAGAGCCCGTCAGAGAAAAGCCTTAAAAAAAAAAAAAAAAAAAAAAAAAAAAAAAAAAGCAGGATCAATGCCTGAGAATTACCGAGGAGGAGGGTAGTCCCGCACAGTGCGCAAAATTCTCTGAAAAGATGCATTGCCAACAACCCTAGCTGCATCAAAGACATCATCCCCAGTACGAGGGAAGCCTCCGCCAGGACCTGCAAGAAGCAGTGCTGTGGCCGGACAGTCTAGTAAGTAATGGGATAAAGGATCGGCGGACCATGCATAGCAATGGGGGCACGGGTCAGGCTCCAAGCCGGCAACATGGCGGTAGCACAGGAAACCTAAGCGGAGACGCCTAATCCTAACTAGAATAAAGTTGGGTAATCCAGTTGGTATCGGAAGAGGTGAATAAGATGTGGCCGCCGCATACCAGGCAGCCGAGCGTGATCCCTCGGCAATACAGAGTTCATGCTCATCCCTGGTACGCATGTAGATAGTGGCATACACCTCTGAGAGGACACGGGTGGCACAGGGGCGAAGCGGAAATGTGACAGCAGGGAGGGTGCTAGCCGAACGTGCAGTTGTATCTGCCAGTTCATTCCCCCAAACGCCAACATGTCCAGGGACCCAGTGAAATAACACTGAGCCACCACGCTGCTGAATGAAAGACGCAACAGTATATATAGCCGTTAGTAGGAAACGGTGGGATGTAAGCGCAAGAGACTCCAGACACTGAAGGGCAGAGAGTGAGTCAGTGTGCAGAACGACTCGCTGATGCTGATGCCGGTAGGCATGACGCAAGGCACCGAGAAGAGCCACCAGCTCCGCCTGGAAGGCTGAGACCCCCGTGGAGATGCGCCAGGATTCAGTGTATGGTCCAAAAGGAAAAGTCAAAGCAAAAGCCGCCCCCGCTGAGCCATCGGATGAGACTGAGCCGTCCGTATAATAGACTGCCGAAGCTGTTGAGTTAACAGTAGAGATGCTACAAAGACTGTCCTGCCGAAGAACTGCTGGAATGGAGTGGCGAGGCTTGGGCACTGAGGGATAGACAACAGTGAAAGGGGGGGGCGACCAGGGGGGAGGAGGCAAGTAACCTGGACAGTCTACCTCAGGATCACGGCACACCTCCGAAGCCACGCCCAAATCCTGTAGTAGGGCCGTAGTGGCACGAGCCCAGTCACGACGAGTAAGCGGGTCAGGGGGTCTGCCTGCTAAACGCCGCAGTAAGGCCGAGACCGGCAGATGCGGATGGCGATGCACAAGCCGGAGTGTTTCAGCTGTTGCACGCAATGCAATTCTATGAGCCAGTGAAGGAAAACCACTCTCCAGACGTAGGTTAACCAACCTTGTCCAGCGTGGCGCATGTAGCATGGTGCGGAGTGCCTCATTTTGAAGGACCTCCAAGGACTGAGAGACATGTGGGGCAAGGCTGGTGAGACATATGGCACTATAGTCCACAAGAGAGCGGATAGCGTGGACAAAAAAGGTGCGTAAGACGTTATAGGATGCCCCTAGACTGCGACGAGACAGATAACGCAGAGCAGAAGTTCGGGTGGCAGCCCGCTCCCGCAGGTACCTGACGTGCTTGGCGAAAGTGAGGCCAGCATCAAAATAGACGCCCAGGTAGCGGTGGAGCTTGACCAGCTCAATGCTGCAGCCATCAAGCAAGAGAGGACGGTCTGGAGGGCGGAGACCGAAAGGTAGGCACTTGGTCTTCCCAAGGTTGACCTTCAGCCCGAGTTCATTACACTTGGCGTGTAGCCGAGATAGAGCAGCTGGTGCCTGGGTGAAACAGTCCCCCCTCGAAAAGACCAGTGCCAAATCGTCAGCATACACCAGCAGAGTCACGCCGGGACCATAATCCACCGTTAATAGCCCTTCAACAAGGACATTAAAAAGCAAGGGGCTGAGAACACTCCCCTGGGGCGTGCCGTTAAGATGGTGGTAAAACGGGGAGAGCTCCCCTTGAAACCTGACCCCTGCCGACCTGTGCAAAAAGAAATCCCCCACCCATGAGAGAAGTCGACCCCCAACTCCCCGGGCAGCAAGGGCTGCCTGGATGGCTAGAGGGCTTGCCAGCTCAAAGGCTTTTTCGAGGTCGAGGAAGACTGCCATCCCCCGTCCACCTCGAAGCTCCCCGAGGAAGGAAGCAAGGCAGTGAGAAGCACTCCTGCCAGGATGGTATGCAAAAGTCCTCGGGTGCAACGGTCCCAGACGCCAGGCAAGGCGGGCACGCACAACCCTTTCTGCTGTCTTAGCCACACAGCTAAGGAGCGAGATAGGGCGCATGGCGTCGGGATCGCGAGGCTTTGGAATCGTGTGGATGATAGCTGTCTTCCATGACCTCGGCAAACGGCCCTCAGACCACGAGAGATTGAACAGACCAAGCAGTCTCTCACTACCACAATCTCCAGCATGAGACAAGAGTGAGTAGACGAGCCCATCGAGGCCAGGTGCAGTGTCGGTTCTGTGTCGCAGCGCCTTATGAAGCTCCCTGCTGGTGATGGGAGGATCAGCGGGGTCAGGTCTGGCACAAGCAGCCTGTACAGCAGCGACACGAGAAGCCGACAACTGCTCCTGTAGGGCTCGGACGGGTTGCGGAAGATTGTGGGAGGCAGAACGATCCGCGAAATGCTGAGCAAGACGGCTGGCTTCAGCAGCAGGGTCAGGGTGTGACGGTGGTCGAGGTGGACGTGGATCAGAGATGGACCGGATCCTCCTCCACATCTCACGGAGAGTGGAGTGAGAATCCAAGGTTCGACACCATCTAATCCACGCCTCCTCCTTAAGGCGACGCTTCTCCAGCGTCACATGGCGTGTGACAGCAGCCAAGCACCGACGGTGAGGGGATGTACGGCGCCGCCGGTACTGCCTGCGTGCTGCATTGAGCCTATGATTCAGCTCCCTGACCCTGTCGCAGTAAATCCAGCCGTCCCGATAGCACCGCGTGGATCGTCGCTGCAGAGGAATAGTGAGAGAGGCAGCCTGGGAAAAAGCGTGGGCTACCTGATCTGCTTGACTCTCGAGGTCCGGGGCAGGAGGAGATGCCTCAAAGGCCGCAGCTAACACACGGCCAAAAGCCGGCCAGTCAGCCCTGCGGAGATCCCACCTCGGTGGAGGGAGAGGGGGAGGTGGGAGTGGAGGCATTGGTAGTGTAACTTCAACTGCGAAATGATCACTAGTGAGGTGGGGGTGAAGTGACCATGTCGCAGATCCAGCCAGAGGGGACGACACAAAGGATAGGTCGAGACGGCCCCCAGCCACATGAGTAGCGACCTTTGTATCATTTAAGAGAGATACACCATCCATCTCCTCCAGTACCAAAGAGATGTGCCGCCCTGCATCATTGGACGGGAGAGGCGATGAAAGCAAGGCGTGGTGGGCGTTAAAGTCGCCCCCGACATAGACAGTGCCCCTGGCAGCCTGGGAGAACAAATCTCCCATCTCCAGGGAGCCCTGTGACTTCGGTACACGTTGTATACCGTCAGGGACGACGTAGCCAGGTGGAGAACCACGCCCAGAACCTCCACATCAGGTCCACAGAAAGGAGGAGGTTCACAGTCTGTGCACTCAATGTGGTCCTGAACCAGAACGGCACATCCCCGTGTGACGCCACGAACAGACGGGAGAAGATGGGTGGTGTAGCCCGCAAGATGAAAGGTGGAATTGTCTGGGAGCAGGGTCTCCTGTAACAGGATGACATGAGGACGGTCCCTGGCAGCCGCCTCCTGTAAGAGCGGGAGCTTATGCCGTGCCCCTAGACAATTCCACTGAAGGAGTCTGAGGGAGGAGTTTTCCGGCCGTCTGGAGATAAGTGAAGACGGTGGTTCTCCTGTAAGTGTTGTGGGGCCGTGTCCATCGTGATGCCCACTGATGGTGGTGATGCCGGCTCTGACAGGAGGCGAGAACGAAGTGGGTGAGTGGCAGAAGTCCGAGCAGTGGAAGGCCGAGGCTTGGCCCGCTTGAAAGAGCGAGCCGGCTTGCGTGGAAGATGGCGTGTTTCCCTCATGGAAGGAGCCGAGCCTCGAGAGGCAGGAGGAGCGTCGAGGCCTTTTAGCTTTGTCTCGATCGCTTGGTCGATGATGATGTCGGCGGCTCCAGCAAGCGTGGCCGTCTTCATTTTTATTCCCAGCTTTTGAATTATAGTCTGGGCCAAAGCCACTGCTATGCGCGTGCCCAGATCCCTGATGTCCTCCGCAGTGAAGGTGATGGCCGGTGGAGTGGGAGCAGAGAGTGTGCTGGGCATGGCGCTGAGTGGAGGTGTCGAGGTCGGCTTTGGGCTGGGAACCAAGCAGGGTGGTGTTGGCAGAACAGACGGTGGTGGGCAATGAACTTCTGCATTGGTCTGGCCGAGAGTGAGGGCTGAGGGTAGTGGAGGAAAGTCCTGCTCGTTGATAACTGGCGAGTTCGTAGCCTGTGGGCGGCGCTGCTGTCCCCAGACAAAAGTGCCTGGAGGAGCTGGATGGGCGCTGGCAGTTTGGCGCTCTTGCACCCACGTTACCTGCGTCTCCCGACCCCGGTTGACACGCTGCACTCTTGCAGGGCAACTGGGGTGCCAGGCGTGGTGTCGTCCCGAGCAATTGGGGCACTTTGAGGCAATCTGTTCCTTGGCCTTGAACCGCTTCAGGCACTCTTCGGTGTCGTGGGAGCCGCTGCACATACCGCAGATGATGGGGCGGTTGCAAGTGGCGCGATGATGGCCATAGCGGTGACACCGATAGCAGCGCAGTGGTTCCGGCGTAAAGGGACGGAGGAAAAACCTGCCCCAATTGCCCAGGTCGATGGACTCCACGAGGGGTCCCCGCAGGGTTACAACTACCTGCTTTGTCTCCTCCCGTGTACGCTTTGTTTGGCAGCGCTCCGCTGTCTCTACAAGATCGTGCCGCAGGAGGATATCCACCGGCATGTGCCGAGGATATCCCATAACAGTGGCCTTGGTGGTTCGGGCTCCCTGAGGAAGCTCGACAATCCTGACGACCGGAGCCTCCGCCTCCGCCACTGCCTTTAGCCGCAGGTACGACTCCTCCCCAGTAGGGATCAGCACGCAGCTGCTGTCGCGGCCGAAACGATTTGTGGCTGCAAGGCCTGGCAGGTGGTGTTCCAGAGCCGCTACCGCATCGTAGCTCGTGCTGAATCCCTCCTGGAGAGGAACTCGAAAAGCCGGAAAGGAGGAGCGAGGAGGCGGAGGACCCGCGACTGAGACAGAGGGGCAAGCAGCAGGGGGAGGCCGTCGAGGCACCACAGTCCTGTATGCAGGAGGAGTGGCGTTTCCCTGCGGCGCTCGCCGTGGTTTGCGCGCCACAGTTATAAAGCCGTCAGCGTCCTCGGTAGTAGTAGCAGGGGCAGCTCCAGCGGGAGAATGGTCGGCACCGGGTGCCTGTGCAGCACGGGCTCCACTGTGTGGAGATGGCATGGCAGTGGTAAGGGCCTGGCGGCGTGGGCAGGCAGCAGTAGGGGCATTAGCAGAGGGCGCGTTGGTAGGGACGGGAAGCGGAGCCGAAGCAGCTTCCTCCATAGCCTCATGGACACGTGCAACCTTAGCTGCACGTGCCAAAGTGGGAAGGGGGGAGGCTGAGGCGACAGCCCTCGAGCGGGGAGCCTGCCCTTTAGGGCGACAAGAAGTGGAGGCGGAGACGTCACCAGACGTTGACGAGTGAGAGCTCGCATCTGAGAGACGCCGCTCTCGCTTCGCGCCTGGTGTAGCAGCAGGGCGAGTCGTCCTCTGCTGGGACTGGGATGGGCGCGGTGGCCCCGTAGGCCTAGGGATCTGGGTGCGTCTCATGTCCCTGAGGGACAGTCACACAAACACGCAAAGACGCCACTCACACAGACACCCAAACAGATACACCAACACTCACTGAAAAAAAAAAAAAAAAAAAAAAAAAAAAACTAAGAAAAGCCGGCAGTTCCCTACAGTGACGGGCTACCTATGCTCCCCGCCCTCTAAAGGGCGACGTGGGAGGCCCCGCCACTGCCCCTTACGGGTCTTCCCTAATCTATCAGAGCCGCTCTCTGCGCTTCCTATAACCAGGCCCTAATGGCCCCCCTCATGGAACTGCCCTAACGACAGCCCTTCAGGGTTCGGCTTCGTACCACGCAGAGAGACACTAACGGCAGCCGGAAAAAAAAAAAAAAAAAAAAAAAAAAAAAAACACCCACACACTCGCAAACACACTCACAAAACACCCACACACTCAAGCTCGCAAGGCTATCTGTCAGAGACAGAGTCCACCCAGAAACAGAGAAAAAAAAGAGAAAAATCGCCTAAGTAAATTAGGCTAAGTCCTGCAATGGTCAAAAACAGGAAAAACTCCCGAAAAATGCTTCTCAGTAACTGAGGCAGAGTCCAATACTCGAGAGAGACTGGCAAGAGGTCCGCTCACCACGAGAGCTAAGCAGGGAGTGCCCTTGCCCAATCTGGTGACGTCTTTATGGACGCTGCAGCCGTTGTTGCCCGTGCTCCTTTAAATATATTGATTACTACAGTAAAGGATTATCCTCCACCTCGCTAGAGCAAGTTTGCGCAAGTAGTGCGCACCTCTGACGGGCTCTCAGTTTGCCCGTGTCCCAGGAAACTGGGACAAATATCAAACAAACAAACAAAACAAGCCTGTGAGACAGTTGGAAAACTGTCGTATTCTGCTGGATCGCGTCCCCTCCAATCAGGAAGCAGATCCGGCGCCATCCAATCAGAGCGCAGTGAGGTGTCAGCCACTGGCTAGTGGAAGATCGGAGGCCTCTTCTGGGAGATGTGCACGGTGCGAGAGCTTGAGGCAGAATGACATGACATGACATCGACATGGGCACCGCCGCACATGTTTGTTTGTTTGTTGAAGATTTCCCCTTCGTTGAAGTGGAAGGGGCCGGGCCATATGTTAGCCCAGTCAGTGATTTAAGCAGAGACAAGTAAGTGATGAAGACTGCAGGAGCAGTCTCTTGACTTTAAAAACTATATGCACATATATACACACATGTATATATATATGCATATGCACACATGCTCGCACGCACACTCGCACAGACACACACACACATACATACCCTGCATATCAGTGGATATGCACGTTAGGTGGGAGGAGGTGCAGAGCGCACCACCTCAGTCAGTGCTGAGAGTGGGGCCGTGGCTACGACGTAGGCTGCAGCATTACGTAAAGAGTTTATGGATCTGGCTGCTTCGTGAGTTCTGGGAGTGACTGGGTTAGGAAGAGGTCGTTTCCTGATGAGGGATGTGGCTGGGCATCTGAGAAGATAGTGCAGGAGGGGATAAAGTGGAGCCTCCTGGCAGTGTTCACATGCAGGTTCGGGGGTTTCGTCATCTGGAACCATTTCATCGTAGCATTTATAGCCCAGGCGAAGGCGGCGCAGACGATTGAGCATCGTAAGGTTGGATCTAGTTGTGATTGGCGGTGGTTTGTAGCGTGTGGCAAGTGAGTACCATCTAGCCGAGGGGAACCCAGTTCAACATATAGGCGGTGGTCTTCTTTATTTAATCTGGCTGCCCTGGTCTTAATGGCATGCTTGACTTGGCGCAGGCTCGTGGAGATTACAAAATCAATGCTGGGGTTTTCTAGGGTTTGTTTTGCTATTCGATCTGCCTTTTCGTTGCCTGCAATGCCTACGTGACTAGGGATCCAATTTATGGTAACGGATCCCCCAGCATTGCGGATAGCTTGGGTGGTGGTGAGAATGTTGTATATTAGGTGAATGTTGTCTTTGTGAGCGTTTTGGCGAAGGGTGTGAATGGCCGAAGCCGAGTCTGTGTGTATGATAGTGGGAGTCGTTGGACTGTGTCCAGTCGCCGCACAGACGTTGTTGTTGTTGTTGAAATATTCTCCCCATAACGTGGTGGGGAACGGGCAAACATGAGAGCCCGTCAGGAAAATGCAGAAAACAGCTCCAATGAAGGGGCAAAGCGCGGACGGCAGACTGGCAGACAGGGCAAGGGCGGCAGAGGAAGGGAACGAGGCGATGGTGGTGAGGCAACAGCCCGATGATCGACGAGGCGAGGGGGAGAGAGCGGTAGACTGCACGGCGCCGATGGAAGGGGCGCCGGCATGCTCAGGTGGATCCCCAAACGACTCGGCGGTGGTTGGCGGCCGGCTGCTCAATGTTTACAGAGGGACGAGAGCATGGTAGACTAAACGGCGCCGATGGTGAGGGCGCCGAAGCTCTGATAGAAGCGTTCCGAACTCTGCCCTCAACCCCCATTCACTCGCTCCAGCTCTCCACAGCAGCAGGTGGAAGCGTAGAGGGAAGGCCCAGTCCAGGTGGACACAAGGGCACAACCCCGGTCAAGGTAGTGGCGGAGGGAGGGTGGTCGGCCATGGAAAGGGCGGACGAGCCTCAACCTCCTGGTGGGCTGACCAGGGCACTCCCGTAGGTGGAGCGGACAGACCCGTCCTTCAGCTGAAACGGCTGCTGTGGAGAGCTGGTCCCGCCGGGAATAGCGGTGGAGGTGTTGCCTCGGCGAGAGGTGGGCTGCGAGTGGCCGCACTTCACTTCACTTCGTCATAGAAAAGTGGGGGGAAAGAAGAGGGAGAGATTGGAAGAGATTAAGTGGGGAAATATGAAAGACAGTCGGAGGTATAAAGATTGGAGGCCGTCCCCATTGCTGTGGCTTAGTTTTTATTTTTTGTGTATGCTGTGTTCCTGTTGGTCCTATGCAGCGGTCACTCTGTGTATGTGCAGACAAGGGTAGATATATCGATGAAGGTGAAGAGCCATAGTTTGTACCCCCGGCGCTACTAAGGGTGGTGCCTGTCTCTGTGGCATTGGTGGGTTCTGCTGTCTTGGTGGGTTGCTGCTCTCTGTTTCACAGGCTCTATATTCATGGAAAGGAGGAGTTTTAGTATTAAAGGAAATGGGGGGGGAAGGATAGAAATTATCTTTCCTCCCCATGGCACTCAGCAGGGTGCACGAGGCATAGGCTGTGCATGGGCAATGTCTATTCCCAACCCACTCCACGTTCACGACCCCGCCATCAGATGTGACAGCTCCTTACATTTTGGTTTCAGGAGCTAGCACAACGGACGACGGAGTGCATTCACTCAGGAGTGGGCAGGGAATGAGTGTACAGTGCAACTGTCTCCTGACAGTAGTGGTGGTCTGGTGCGGTCAGTTCAAGGTCGGCAGGTGTATGGGATATAGGGTAACGTGGTCTTTCGCTTGGTTGCTGCCGTTTGTATTATTAGTTATTATATATAATGAGAGGGGTTGTCGTTAGAGGGACGTATAAATTGGGTTTGGTGGCGGTCTATTTCTGTTTAAGAGGGACCTGGGGAACCAATTATGCATCCTCCCCTATTCTTTGTTGGTGATGTCCTCGTAATTTGGGTCTCTGGTCTCCTCTAGTTCTTGCCAGATTTTTCCTGCCCTCTTGTGCATCCGGATGTTTAGTGCAGCTATTTTGTGCATGCTGTGTAATTGTTCTGTGATATAGTTGAAGGGGTGATGGTCGTTTTCGACAAATCTCAGAGCTTTGTTTAATACTCTTTGTAGTTTTAGTTTTTGGGTGTTTGATATAGTGTCCAGTGGCACAGGAGGGTATTCTAGCAAAGGGAGAATGTAGGCTTTAACGAGGTGGCTTTTTATTTTTCTATTTAGCGTTTTAACACGGTAGAGGGTGGACAGTGCTGCCTTCCCCTTGCATATTCGTTCCCTTACATGTTTTGTGATCCCGGCCTGAGTTATTGTGAGGCCTAACAGGCTTCCCTCATTGCTTGTGTTTAGTAGCTCACCATCCACAATGATTTCTTCCATGTATTTTTGTGCTAATGGAATTATTTTAAATTTCTGTTGATTAGTCCTGATCTTCCATCGTTTCTCATAATCACTGATTCTGGTGATTTCTCTGGCTACTTTGCTGGCCATCATGAGTTTGGACCGTCCTTGGTAAGTCACTATTTGAGTCACATCGTCAGCATACATTATGTCTAGGCAGTCTGGAGGTGGGGGGGGGGTGTCTCTAGTGTAAAGAATGTATAGGGTGGGGGAGAGGACGCTCCCTTGTGCCATCCCACTGTCGAGCTGTATAACGTCGCCTAACTGGTCCTTGTGTCTAATTCTCGCTGTGCGGTCAGTCACAAAGTCGCATAAAAACTTCTCGAGGATGGTAGGGAGTTCTAGTTGTAATAGTTTGTATTTGAGTCCTTCATGCCAGACCTTGTCAAAGGCCTTGCTTACGTCTCTGAGGACGAGACAGCACTGTTCCCGTCTCGACAGGGTCTGGGCGATAGTCTCGTAAGTCAGGGCTATGGCTTTGTTTGTGTCTTTTTGTGGTCTGAAGCCGTACTGTCTGGGGTTATGAAGTCTGTTTGTCTCTAGGTAAAGTCGGAGTCTTCTGTTGATGATCCTTTCAAGCAGTTTTCCTGGTACTTCGAGCAGTGAGATTGGTCTATAGTTCTCGGTTGTCGTGTCAGTCTTTCCTGGCTTAGGTATCATTACTATTACGGCTTCTTTAAGTTTGTCAGGGAAGTATCCCGCGGACAGGGAGGCGTTGAAAATGTCGATGAGTCTTTCTATCATGGAGTGTGAGCATTCCATGATAACTTGTTTGTTAATGCCTGTCAGTCCTGGGGCCGTGTTCTTCGTTTTTGTGACTACTGTCTTAAGTTCGTCTACTGTGATTCGTCTAGTGAGAAGGTTGTTCGTTAGTCTGGAGAAGTCTGCTGTGTCATGGGGGAGGATTCTGTCTCTGTTGTCATTGAGGAAGTGAAGGACCATTCGTTCGTTGTCCTCGTCAAAATCGTCATTTTCGTCGTTCTCGCCATGTACTCCGCAGGGACATCAAGGGAGTTCCCGGGGTATGCATCCCCAGGTGGCGAGAAGAAAGAGAGGTCGATACAAGATCGGGAACGCTCGAATGACGGTCCAAGGCAGCGACAGCAGCGCCTCTTAATCCAACACTTATACGCTAAATAAGAAGCAAGGAACATGGCAATAACACCTGACAGAGCATAAACATAAATAGCTAAGGCAGCTGGCTGAGTTGGTTTAGGTAGGGGTTTGAGAAGGAGTTTAGATTGGAAGTGTAACAACTCATCTAGGTACACAGGTGTGAAGGAGTCATTCTGGGGAAAAATCTCAGGGATTGCTTGTATGGCATCTAGTTCAACATGAGAGAGAGACATATTAAAATGCAATGTATGGAGACGTAGAGACAGTTTAGTATCCTTGGTGAGGGTGGCATAAGCTGGAAGTGTGAGTGTTTCACTATGAGCACTGCAACCGTCACCCAGGACCAAATGTCTATACCTTTAACAATCTGTATTGTCTTACTTATCTCATTAACAGCACAATTAAGAGTAAATTGCAAAGGCTTATTCGTAGAAAAGCACCACTTATCGTTATTCTTAACAAATACAGGAACAAAGTTTTTAATGACTCTTTTCCTACAAAGCTGAGGCGCAAAGTCCTTGTTGAGGAATGTAGCACTCTCACATGTGCTAGTACTTGACCTCAGCACTGGACTCTGCGGCTCACACACCAGCAACTGCTGATGAGTGCGGCACTGAGTGAAATCGTCCATAAGCATATAATGTAAGCGATTTTCACTCAGTGCAATGAATTTGGCAGAGGGGACAGTCTGTACATAGACATCTGTGTCAGGGACTTTATAAGGCAAGGAAGTGATCCGGAAGACATCAAAAGTATCTGCCGGGTCACCCTGAACCGGACCATAGTAAGTAGAAGCACACTGAAGAGGGAGTCTTGCGAGGCACTACCTTAACGAGATCCCTATATAACGCAAGGTATTCGGGTCGAGCAGGGAAAAGCAGTCCTGGTCTCATTAAAGAAATATTATTTAAAAGTTCCAGCAATAAGGTATTTGGCACGATGTCCACACTCAGACGAGCTTGCATCATATTCTGTAGGCCTAACTTAATCCTCACATGATCGGCAATGATATCCGACAAAGCTAACTGGAGATTAAGAAAAGCCTCAAATATGCGAGCGTCGCCTTCTAACGCTGGAGTTTTTATGGAGAAGAGCCGAATTACAGCATGTGAAATATTAGCTGCCCGCTGCAATTTAGTAATTGCAGCATGCATATGTGACATGTCTCTTATGGTCGTATTTAGTATTTGGGAGTGAACATTTAACACTCGACGCTCATTCTCGGACATCTGTTCAATTTGACCCAATCTAGTGTGAATTTCGTCCACCTGATTCTGGGTAGCAGTCCCAAATAAAGCATTAGCAATATTGCCAACAAGATCAATTGCGCCTCTAGTTCTACGACCTGACAGTGGTTTATCCGACAACAAATAATTAACAGAGTTCTTTAAGTCATCAAATCTAATTCTAAACTCATGTTGAAATGATTTCAAAGTCTCTCTTAATGACGACACAAGGGTGGATGAGTTGTCCATGTGATCTATATTCCACTGGACAGAGTCAACCAGATCCTGTGCCTCAGTAAGTGGTCGGTATAACTCATCCTGTGTTAACAAGACAGGGACAACATAATGATTTCCAGTTGATATAAGTTTGGAGACTGGAGAATAGATGAGGCCTGTTGGAGCAGGTTTCTCAACGTGGGGGTCAATGTGCCTAGTCTTTCCTGATACTACGACTGCAAGCAGCATAATCTGGAACAAAAATAAAATAGCATGACTAGTAACTTATTCTTTACTTGTCTTCCTGTCAGTGTGTTCTATCGGCCTATCCATAACTAGAGGTAAATTGTCTACTGTTGTGCGTGATCTTAGGCTGTATCTAGGGGCCGACGCAGGGCTGAGGCTGCTAGCCGGGGAGAAACGATCTGGCGCCGGGCCGACCACTTTACTCGGGGACTTCCCTTCTCCACTCGCCTCGTCACTGCTCGCTCCGTTTTCTATCTCGCCTCCATCCTCGCTCTCATTTTCGCTTCTACTTTCATTATCACTTTCATTCCCACTCTGCTGAACTGGGTTGGTAGCACCCATAGAGCTTTGATTTACTGGCGTGTTGGATGATTGTGTCGCACCGCGGCTAGATACCGGAATGGCTGTAAAATCATCTGAGCCGTCCTCGCCATCACCATCATCATCATCATCATCTGTTTCATATACTGGGTATGCCCTACGTACATTCTTATTATCCTTAGTGGTGAGGCAAGATTCGGGGATTACTCGCACACGATCAACATGAAGGGTGGAGACAGCTCCATCCTTCACACGTCGTACTTTAATTACAACATCACTAACACGCTCCGTGACTCTGTATGGTCCTGCATAGAGAGGCTGTAACTTCTTAGCAACTCCCCGTTTAGGAATCGTGCGTACGTACACTCTGTCTCCTGCCTTGATCGGTTTTACTACAGCCTTTTTAGCCCTGTAATTCTCATTCTCGGTACTAGCCCGGTCCAAGTACAATTGACATCTTTGAAATACTTTAGTGGCCATGGCTGCTAGCATATGTTTCGCATCATCTACATTGTAATGAGGTTGAGTCTCATGTATCGTTTCATAGGGTACTTGTGGGTCTCTCAGGTACAACAGGAAATAGGGCGAGTCCCTGATCGACCTATTATACCCTGAATTATAAGCCATGCATGCCAAATGTATCATTCGGTGCCAATGGTTTGCATTACTGTCGATCATCGTACGTAAGATTTGAATGACAGTTCCGTTCACTCTTTCTACTAATCCATTCGCAGAAGGGTGATACGGAGTCGTAGTGATGTGCTTCAATTTCAATATTTCCGCAATGCCGCGAAGATACCGCTTCAATGATCCCCAAACCGGATGCGCATCTTGCTGCTTCCGCAGTTCGTCAAGATTCCAGCTAACAGTGTCTGTATCGGTCACGCCCCTCGTAACAGCTATAAGTTCTATATCTTCGTCTTGCTCTCTGCGAAGACGTGACAAGGCGTCAGCCACTTGGTTCTGGTGTCCTGGCAGGTAGGATACCTCTAAGTCGTATTCGGCAACCTGTATCTGCCATCTAGCTATTCTGCCAGAAGGCTCCTTCACATTAAAGAGCCACGTGAGGGGTCGGTGATCCGTCTGCACAATCACTTTGTATCCCAAGACAAGAGGCCGATTTATCCGCAATCCGTACACAATACATAAGGCTTCTTGCTCGATAGTGGCATAATTAAGCTCAGCTTTATTTAATGCTCTACTAAAATATGTCAACGGTCTAAGATGTCCATCCTCATCTTCCTGTTGTAATACCCCACCTATCGCAGTACCACTCGCGTCAGTTGTCAGATAGAATGGTTTATCAAAGGAGGGAAACTTGAGTACGATGTCGTCAGTAAGCTTACTTTTCAGACTTCTAAAAGCTTGATCAGCCTCATCGTTCCACTCGATTTTTTGTTGACTGTTTTTCACTTCCTTCTTTCCACGAGTCAATTTTGTGAGAGGCAGAGCAATCTTAGCATAGTCACTTATGAATCTACGGTAATAATTAACTAACCCTAAGAAAGATTGGAGTTCCTTCAGTGTCTTAGGAACAGCAATTTCCCTTATGGCTCGGACTTTATCCGGTTGGGGCCGCAAGCCTTCTGCTGAAATTAAGTGTCCGAGGTAAGACACTTCATCTTTGAAAAAACTGCACTTCTCTAACTTAAGAGTAAGTTGAGCTTCCTTAAGTCTGGCAAGGACCTCATCTAGGTTCTGTACATGTGAATCAAAATCCTCACCATAGACAATTATGTCATCCAGGTAAGTATGACTGATACGCCCTGTCAGTCCTATCAGGACTTCGTTAACGATCCTTTGGAACGCAGCAGGGGCATCTTTTAAGCCAAACGGTAGACTATTATATTCCCAATGACCGTCTGGTGAGGAAAATGCGGTCAGCGGTCGTGACGCCTCATCCAGAGGGATCTGATGGTATCCTTGCCTCAAATCCAAGCTACTGAATACAGTATTTTCTCCTAACTGGGAAAGAATTTGTGCAATGTTTGGCAATGGGAAGGGGTCTGATGTTATCTGCTTATTCAAATGACGAAAATCGAGACAAATTCTTAGTCCACCATCCTTCTTGGCCACCGGGACCAAGGGTGAACAATATGGTGATCTAGAAGGACGTATTATATTTTGCTCCCTTAGTTCATTTAGCTGTTGCCTAAGAGTTTCGTGATACTTAACCGGTACCTTATAAGGACGACGGTTTACAACCGGTCCTGTTGCACAGATGTGATGGAGGAAATAAGGTGTAATATTCAGTGGTTCAAACCACTGTCGGGAGGACGCGCCTGTGTGTGACTCACACCCCAGAGCGATCAGTGGGGTGTAGGCTACACTCCAGAGGTGAGTAAGCAAAGGCAATCTCAGAAATTAGATATAGACACCTACTATATCTACTAAGGCCAGGGAGGAAAATGAGGTCTAGCTAACCTAACTTTATTGAAAAACGCTCTAGTGGCGAGTAAAAGGAAAAAGCTAACGCCGGTGAGGCAACCCTGCAGCTAGAGGAGAGCTCAGAAACACGTCTTCCTTCTCCACGACTATTCATCAAAGTCCAGGAAGCAGCAAAGACAGCAACAATATTAATACTCGAAGGAAGGCCAAAAGCAGAGTACAGGAACCAGTTTATGTCAACGTTTCGCCCATAAAGCTTCTTCAGGAACATCATAACTGGACAACACTCCACTCCTTAAACAGACCCAAGCCTGACTGGTAGTGCAGGATTGTGTACTTGTGTTCTGGTCACCATTCAGGCTTAGGTCAATTTAACTAGTGAAGCACTGTCTACTGGTGTTGTTCCTGAAGAAGTCTTGGGGCAGAATGTTGCAAGTGGGATTCTGTACTCTGCTTTTGGTCTTTCTCTATATACAGCAGCGAATACACCATAATTTTACTGTTTATCTTCCTTATGAAAGCTTACCCAGAATCCAGCTAAATGACACGAGTATTTCCCCATTCAATTTTTATCCCATACTTCACACTCGGGACGATTTGCATCAGTATATGACCGATTCCCGCCTCAGTGTTACGAGTCCTTTGACGGAAGGTAATCGAATATTGTTTTTGCTGGGTTTTATGGGCCGGCTAAATGCCTCACACATGGTAAAGCCTCTAGTCATACAAGCCTCCGCACGCAACATACTGGTGCAGCACAAATGGTGATGGGTTTCTGTAGTGAGAATGACGCCAGATCCAATATTAACCCTCTGCAGTTCGGGACAGCTCTAGTATTACGCAAGTCTAATTGAATGTTGTTTTTGCTCAGTTACAGTATATGGACCAGGTTAATGTCTCTCACATCGGGAAGCCTTAAGTCTTACAAGGTTAGGCACGCAACACAGAAGCACAAATGGTGATGGGTGTCTGTAGTGAGAGTGATACGTAAATGTGTTATAATGATTCATCCCGTCAGTCTGCAATATGAACCAACAGGGTGATCACATATGCAAGTATGTCCATGAGCAAAAAGCCTCCAACACCTATCTGCCAGTTGAGGCAGTGGAAGGGTGCCACATGAACAAGTTTCTTGTGATAGCAATATGAAACACACAAGAGAAAGGTATCAGAAGGAACGAAACTCTCATTTGACAAGAGTGAGAAATACGGAAAGTAGGACGCAAGGCTGGCAGAGAATTTTGACTCCACATGAAAATACTTAATATCAGGATTCTCTTTAAATGGCCGCCTTGCTTTGAGTTACCCTAAATACAGATCACGAGACAAAAACGCTTTCACTGAGCGACCGTGGATCTCCAGCTGAAAGTATATTGATGGTTAAATAGTAGTGATATGTACGTTGGTCTGCTGTAACATCACATATTAGTTCTGTAGTGTGTTTTTATGAGCAAAGTGCAAACACCAGTAGATTACATGACCTCCCCCCTTTCCTTGCGCGCGCACCCCCCCTACACACATCTACACGCAAGCTAATCAGTTTCCACATCTTAAAGTTGTACAAACCTACCTACGTGCAAGATATACAAGGAAAGTTATTACGAAAATGGTTATGGTCATCATCTTGCTCGTTCATTGGCGAGTTTCCTTAATTGGCCTCTGTGTGTGGTTTATGGCTTCTCTCTAGACTTGAAGGACTTGTATCTCAGTACTTGAAGTTTATTGATTCCTTGTTTTTTATACTGTGATAATTATAGGTCTTTCACAATAACCTGGCCCATTATTTTCGTCCTTCATACATATATCTCCTGGTCCATTTTCTCGTCCTTCATACATACATCTGCCACCCATTTCTGTATTACCTTCACCTTCACTTGGTAGATTTTTGTCCTGTACACCTACTTCGACCATCCATTTCTACTGTACACTCACTTTAAGCTGGTCCAAATTTACGTCTTCCATACAAACTTCACTTATCAATCAATCAGTCAGTCAGTCAATCAATCTAACTGTCTACCTGTCTGTCACAGATGCCTTAATCCCGTCAGGGGTGACCACAAATGAATCACCTCCATGTCACCCTTTCCTCCTCCATATGGCGACCTTCTCTTCAACTCACGCCCCCTTTTCTCACCTCAAGCCTTCCTCTCTAACTTCACTCCCCTCCACAGTTTCTCGTATTGAAATAGATAATTTTCTGACCTGAAGTTTCCTCGTCTTGCTTCACTCCTATCCAAAGGCCTCTCGTATTGAACTAGTAATCCTCTCATCTCAAGCCCTCTCCTACTTCTCTCGTCTCCAAAGTCTCTCATATTAAAGGCGATACACTTTCTTAGTATTCTGGTCCACCTCGGTCTCGTAAATTGGTCTCGGGTCCTCAAGGCACAATCAAAAGCTGTAGGTGTTTCGTCTGGGCAATAAAACGATTTCTTTGAGACTTCCCTTCCAGTTTATTGGCTGTAAAATCTACCGTTCTTGAGTTTTCGGTGATACAATACATTTTGTGTTCTGGCATGACATATAAGTTAATTGTGCATCTTTTTTTTCTTCTTTTGAGAGAGAGAGAGTGGGTGAGTGAGTGTGTGCGTGCGTGCGTCCTTTACCGTAGCATTTTGTAAGCAGAAAATGGAAAACTTTGACCAGTTCCCTTTCGCTACCTCAGTCCATGTAATAAGGTGCTGGAATTTCCTATCAGCAAAAGGCATGGTATCACTTTTCTCTCATGTCATCTCAGTTTATATTTTTATTTTTATATTTTCCTTTTCCCTACTTTCATTTATTCTTTCCCCCATTTATATCCTCCACACTCCTACCTTCATTAATTCTTTTCCTCATTGTAATTTCTCTTATCATGCAAATCACTTAGGATCCTCGCAAGCCTGTACTTACAGCCGGTAGCATCAGTGGTTATAATCATTCCAAGCAGGAAAATTGTACACTTGAAATACACAGCCTCTTCGACTTAAGGTCCTCCTCATTATAAAGGGTGAGGCATAAGTCTGTAGGCATATGGAAAGGACACATCTGAGGTTATCCTGTGTGTGTGTGTGTGTGTGTGTGTGTGTGTGTGTGTGTTCGTTATCGTGTTCGTGTTCTTGAGGCAGTTCTGCTTCATCACCAAACTAGCTCCCGTAACATCACTAACCAACACCGATGACTGGCACCTCAAATCACTAGCTCCCTCGACCAGTGCCCAGTTATCAAGCCTCTTCCCCTGTATGTTGCTGAGAGGAGAATTGGGTGATATTTTTATAGCCTCGTGACTGACATGAGATGGCACAGTACTCGTTACCAACAGTGTATCAGGCGCCTTGGTCATAATTCTTAGTCCTTTCGAAGAGATTACATTTAAACGATTCAGTTTAGGTTTAGGATGGACTAACTTGCCTACCTGCTTACCTGCCTGTGTGCCTGCCTGTCTGCCTACCTAATTACCTACCCACTTACCTGTGTGTCCCTGCGTGCCTGCCTGTCTTCCTACCTACCTACATACCTGTCTACACACACACACACACACACACACACACACACACACACACACGCACACACACACAAAGGCTAGGGAGACATGTTTAAGGCTATTTAGTGATGAGATGAACCCCGTGATAAAACTAGCAAGGTTTTGTTTGGTGTGTCCTGCCCTCTGTTTCTCCAACCCACAAACCTGTTTATTTATTTCCACATTAAGACAAACTCCCCATTTACCATATATTTATCGAAGTTCCTATTTATTCTCTTAGTTATTATTTATCTTCTATCTTAATTATCCATAGACTACCCCAAAGCTGTCTCATTATTACCATACTAATCAGATCCACCTCTTTCTCAGACACTCTTTCTCAGTGTAATTATTTATCCCAAAACCAATTTATTCTCAAGCTCAGCTAAACCCACCTTTATGTGTTAGTTTTATGTTTTTCCTTTTTAATATTAACTTGCCTTATTGTGAAACGTTTGGTGGTTATATAAGTGAAGACAAAGGATTAAGTAAGCAGTCCTAAACTCTGGTTGAGACAGAGAACGTTGATAAGGCAAAAGAATGATTATAAATGTATGTCGACCCAGCATCCTAGCCGTCAATTCTCCAAGTCTAGAGAGAGGGCCGAGGGTGAGCAGTGGTGAATGGAGTCAGTGTGGACCGCGAGTGAGCTAAGAGAGGACGGACGCCCCTGTCACTCCCTCCAGGGACAGAGTGTCGCGGCTGTGTTAGTGGTTCGGTTCCTTACTCTCCTGCAGAAGTCTTACCTCGAAGCCTCCTTCCCCTCGTTCACAAGTCTCAAAAGCCTCCTTGAGCACCTACAGCAGTATTTTTCCCCTCCTGCAAAAGTCTCAAAAGCTTCCTTGAGCACCTACAAGTCTCATTCAGTGGCCTACTCCTCCTCCAGAAGTCTCAAAAACCTGGCCTCTCGAGAGTGGGTTAAGCGCGCGACAGGTACGTGCTCGATGGCCCACCTCACCGCACCTATTACAGTTGGTTGGGGCATCCCCCGTGGATTTTCCAGTGCCTGTTTTTTCTTTTGGAACCTTGGCCACTTTTGACTCTACACTTACATGTGCAACTACATCCCTTCTCTTTTCTTTTGCTACATTTACATCTGCCAACGACGAGTGACTTCGTTGTGCCCACTCAATGGCTTTACTCACAACTTTATCAAGGGCATCGACAGGGCCTGTAAACTCTTGCTGGTCAAGTGTTGCTCTATACTGGGCAGGGAATACGTCGAGAAAGTTGTCCAAAGCATGGTACAAGGAACAGTCATAGTACCGAGGCTGCAGAGTTCCAATGCGTTTAGCTATACTAGTCAATCGCAGCCAGTATTCAACCAACCGTTCGCCAGGATTACGACGCGCATGTTTTAACGCATGAAATGTAGGTTGGAGAGTTTGTTCTGGGGACAGCAGCGTTGTGAGAATAGATTTAAACCGGTCCCAATCATCATTGACCCTGATAATAAGGTCCTCAATGCTGTCATGTACCCCACCTAGAGTGTACTCCCGGACCACATCAAAGCGACCGGCAATAGTCCACCTAGGTCCCGTAGTCTTACTCTCTATGTCCTGAAGCCATTTGCTAAGGTCTGTTTCTAAGATGACACCAGGATATTCAGGTAATGTGGCAGTTCTACTTGCAGCAAAGCTCTTTAACCCTTTAACGCGGTAGACAGCATCCTTAGCATTATCGGCAATAGCCTGCGATAGTTGATCTGACAGGGTAGCGATCCCTGCTGCAGCTGCAGCATCAGCCATTTCGAACAGTACTTCGTCTGAGTCTGTGTCTGAATCAAAGTAATGAGCAAAGGAAATTTCGTCTGAACCACTGTAAGAACTAGAGTCGCTACTGAATTCCATACACGAGTGTAAGAACCTAGGTGTGGAACCGCTTAACTCAAAAGTTTAATTAAGCCTTAAATATCCCATTAAGCTGCCACCATTGTCGTGTCCTCCACTCTCTACTTACCCGAGGTATGTTTCGTACTCAGTCTCGCCAAGTACGGTGAATGGCCGCCACTAATGAGTATTGGTAGCGTGTGACAGTAGCAGCGGAGAGTGTGGTGACAAGCCCAGAAGGGACCTGTAACCTCGTAGGTTAGTGCAACAAGATATTAAATACCCCTTTCTGCCCCAGACTCCCTCCTTGACTTCCCAAAAATTAACAGTTCCACACTAAGGTTACAAAACACAGAAACAATTTTTACTTTAATTTTTAACAATCTGCTACAAAGTATTTACACTACTTCAGAACAAATTACACAGTTATAACATTAACTTATTATCCCGAGGCTCATCTCGACACAAGGGAAATTTCAATCACTTATTTACGACTTGACAGCAAGTAAGTACTTGACTTGATAGCCATATAAGGCTTCAGTGGTACCATCTGTCTGCTTGTCTGTCTGTCTGTCTGTCTGTCTGTCTCTCTCTCTCTCTCTCTCTCTCTCTCTCTCTCTCTTACACACACACACACACACACACACACACACACACACAAGATGCAACGGTATACATCAAAGGAAAGCCTGTATCTCAGTCGTATACGTATGCAAGATCATGATGTTATTTTTCATACAACAATATACTCACCATCTTTAAATTGTAGAGTGCATGCAATCACAGCCCATATCTTGTCTTTACAAGATCCCTTCATGTACTCAGGATGAGTAATGTCATACAGCACTCTTTGTTGGCGGACAGCCTCTATAAGTTCCTCGGAGGACGACATCGTGAGTAGGCTACTGTCAAAATGAATTGCTGTGCTGCACGTGTGCAGGAAACTGCGTTTCAAAGACTACGTGGCGCAGGCTGACACAGGTCTGCACCTAAGCTGTGCTGCCCTGTGTTGCCCACGTGCGCGCTTACATTTAAAATAGTGAGATGCAGTTTTCTGCCCTGCTCTGTGCTGCGTTGCCTGTGTCACCTGCGTCTCAATGTGCGCCCAGCCTACGTCGTAGCGTTCTATATGCTGCTTTCAGGTACTTCTGGCGTTCGCGACCCATTCTCCTATCGTCCCTCGCTCCATATTCGTCTGCCCCACATTCGTCTTCTTCCCTACTCCTCCTTTCTCCGCCATCCTCCTCTCCCCCTCTACTCCCACTTGACCCAGGCCTCGGTCTGAAGGGGCCGTGTGAGTAAGAGGTGGAGATGACGTCAGGAGCAGCGGTATCTGGGTGGGGGGCAAATACATGATCGTTGCAAGCCCGACATACGGCCTAATAAAGTTTACGAGGGTAAGGTGACCCAAGGCTCCGGCCTTAGTACACCCCAGAGAGAGAGTTGCCCCAGTGCATCCCTCTCCTGCTGTTCTCCCCTACAGGAGCAACACCGCGCCGACAGTCTCTATATGTGGCGGGGAAGGAGCGGCCTTGTACGCCCTTCAGTTGCGTCTGGTCGGAAAGATCAGCTCCCGGCAACGGCCAGAGTTCCTGCTATCGTACGTGTAGCTTTTCCCTACTACGGGAGCAACACCGCGCCAACGGTCTCTATACGTGGCGGGGAAGGAGCGGTCTTGTACGCCCTTCAGTTGCTCTCTGTAAGACGGGTAGGCATCCAGCTCCGGCCGTGGCACGTACCAGGGTAGAGAAGCCCCTGAAGGTAGCCTCAGTACGTACTGGAGAGAGTGTGGCCTCTGTGCCCCTCACTCCAGCTTGTCCCCTACTACGGGAGCAACACCACGCCGACGTTCTCTATACTTGGCGGGGAAGGAGCGGCCTTGTACACCCGAAAGCACTAATCTCTCCCCCCTTGGTAGCCGGAGCCGCGGCCAATGAGCCACCAGGCGATCGAACATCCCACATCCACAGCCCCTCCCCAACTCAGTGAAAGCTTTGTTGGAAAGATGTGGAACGGCTAAAGCTGGTGATGTTACAGTGTGTCATGATCGTTTTTACTGACAATTAGAACCAGTCGGGGTAAGTATATAAAGGCATTTAATGTGTAATACTGTGCTATTATCCACAGCATATGAGAAAGGCACGAAAATGTAGTATGTGTTACTGTCTATATACTTATGTCCTCCATAATAATGTAACAAATAAGTATAGAATAGTGAACAGCATTTGTTGAAAGATATGATGTCTTTTCTCATACGTTCTCGCTCCAACCTCCTCTATACATTCTCACTCCCAACTCCACCACCCTTCTTTCTGGGTTGTTGTCTCCACCAAATGCCTGTCACACCCTATCATCCCCCAGTCCCACCCATTGTTAACCAGCATAGAGATAATGATGAAATGATCCGTCAGGTATTGATCATATATTATCATACACCTCTGTATGAAGCAGCAGCAAATAAATAACATACAATTCTCCGGTATACCTGCCAACCATTTCTTTATGTTGTAAGCTGTTACGTGACATACGCACTTCAAGTTGGACCTTGTGTAACAAGGACATAAATTTGTTTATCGTTAATACAGGTTGTGTGGTTTTGGACGTCCATTTATTCATAATTATGAGCGTGGCAATTTAAACCTTACGTTATCAACACGTAAGGTTTATGTTCCTGTCATTATTGGATGAACGAAACGACTCTGGGATCGGCTTTGACGAACCACAAACTCACTGTTTTAACGAATGTATTCCGACCTCTTGTCACAACAGTGACACAGTGACACAATATCATTGATAGGGTTAGGCATATGACAGAGGAGCTAGTTGGAGAAGAACAAGGGGGATTTAGGAAGGGAAAAGGGTGTGTAGATCAGATATTTGTTCTAAGATGTTTAGTGGAGAAGTATCTAGAGAAGGGAAGGAAAGTGTACGCTGCCTTCATGGACTTGGAGAAAGCTTATGACAGAATAGATAGGAAAGGTATGTGGAAGGTATTAAGAATATATGGAGTGGATGGGAAATTGCTGAGTGCTGTGAAGAGTATGTACGAGGGAGCTAGGGCTACGGTGCGAGTGGATGGTGAGCTGAGTGAGTTCTTTGATCTCAATGTGGGACTGAAACAGGGGTGTGTAATGTCTCCATGGCTGTTTAATATATATATGGATGGGGTCGTAAAGGAGGTACAAGGTAGGGCAGTGGATGTGGGGGTGGCCCTAATGAATGAGGGTGAGATTTGGAAGCTTCCGGTGTTGCTGTTTGCTGATGATACAGTATTGTTGAGTGAAGATAAATGGGAGTTGCAAGGTTTGGTGAATGAATTTGGGACAGTGTGTAGGAGGAGGAAGCTGAAAGTTAATGTAAACAAAAGTAAAGTTATGGTGTTTGAGAGGAATGAAGTCACAGAGTGTGCAGTGAGGTTGGATGGTGAGGATATGGAGAATGTGAGTGCATTCAAGTACTTGGGTAGTGTGATGAGTAAGGATGGAACTTTGGGGGATGAAGTACGTGAAAGGGTACAGCAGGGAAGGAAGGTTGTTGGCACACTGAAAGCAGTGATGAGAAATAGGGAGGTGAGTATGGAAGTTAAGAAGTCCCTGCATGATGGTATTGTGATCCCTACCCTGACTTATGGAAGCGAGGCGTGGACCTTGCAAGAGGGGAACAAGTCAAGAGTGAGAGCAGTGGAAATGAGTTACTTGAGAGGAGCATGTGGAGTGACATGGAGGGACAGGTTGACGAATGAAGAAGTGAAGGAACGTTGTGGGGTAGATGTGGATGTGGTTGAAAAGATTAGGAGAAATACACTGAGGTGGTTTGGACATGTGGAGAGAATGGAGAATGAAAGACTGACTAAGAGGGTGTATGTAGGTGAGGTGGAGGGAGGGAGAGGGAGGGGTAGACCGAGGATGAGGTGGAGGGATGGAGTTGAGAGGTATATGAGGGAGGGGGGGTGAGTTGGGGGGAGGGGAGTCAAATGGTGGGTGACAGAGTGACTTGGAGGCGTTTTGTCTGCGGCCACCCTTTGCGGGATTAGGGCGTCGGGCTATAGATAGATAGATATGACTGAATGTGGGTCAGTCGTATATATAATGACATTGTATCACTGTTGTGTCAAGAGGTCCGTATATTTTCGTTAAAGCTGAGAACTTATGATTCGTCGGAGCAGATCCCTGATTCGTTTCCTTCATCCAGTAATGAGAGAAACATAACCCTTACGGGATTATACTGTAAGGCTTAAACTGCTACGTTCGTATGAGTTAATGGACGTTCAAAACCACACAACCTGTATTAACAATAAACAAACGTATGTCCTTGCAACACAAGTTCCAATTTGCAGTGCGTTTGTCATGCGACAGCTTTCAACAGGATGAAATAGCTGGCAGGTATACCGGAGTATTGTATGTTATTGATTTGTTGGTGCTTAGTACAAAGCTGTATGATAATATCAATATGACCAATAACTGACTGATCATTTTATGATTATCTTTGTTAATGCTGGTTAAAAATGGGTGGGAGTGGGCTGGGAGTGGGCTAAGAAAGGGTACGAAAGGCGTTTGGTGGAGACAGCAACCCTGAGAGAAGAGTGGAGGGGATGGGAGCGACAATGTATGAGAAACGACATCATATCCTTCATCAGATACTGTTCACTGTCCTAGACTTATTTGTAATATCATAATTTAGTATGTAAGTATATAGACAATAACACAATACATCGTAAGTCTTCTTTCATTTTCGTGCCTTTCTCATATGTTGTGGATAACAGCACAGTATTAGACATTAAATGCCTTTTTACACTTACCCCTACTGGTTCTGATTGTCTACATAAACGATCATGACGCACTATAACATCAAAGCTTTAGCCGTTCCACATCTATCCACCAAAGCTTTCACTGGGTTGGGGAGGGGTTGGGGTGATCGATCGCCTGGTCGCTCACTGGCGGTGGCTCCGGCTACCAGGGGGAAGAGTTTAGTGCTTTCGGGTGTACGCCCTTCAGTTGCTCCTTGTACGCCGGGTAAGCTCACGGCCACAGCCAACGCACGTACCAGGGTAAGGCGACCCAAGGCTCCGGCCTCAGGACGTACCAGACAGGACACGAGTGACGTGAGTCCTTCTCCAGCCTCTTCCTCCCTGTGGGAGCCCTTCATCACCACCCGGGAATATAGCCCCGGAGGTGACACTAGAGTGGTGGCAAGGCCCGATATCGGACCTACCTCCCACGCCTGGGAGATCCTTGTTCCCGCCCGAGTCCCGAAGGAGAAGCTGCCGCAGCCCAGCCCTGTCGGCGCCTCTCCCCCTAGGTGCCCACAGTCCCAGGACACCCAGGCCAGACCCAGGACACCCAGGCCAGACCCACCGGCTCCCGACGAAGGCGATCCCGGCTCCCTCACTCCACGGAGCCAGAGACGACAGGCCCGACTACTCAGGCTGTTCAGCCCCAGTCCCGAGGGCCACCTCTCAGGTCGAGGCCCCCAGACAGGAGGGCCTCCCTGCACCACACCGACGAGTGTGACCCGGGCAGTGACTCCCCTGCGGGTAATCCCTTGCCCTCTGCAGGCCGGGTCCCCCTAGGGCTCTACCCTCACGCCCTTGTCACGGAGTGAACATTACCCAGAAGATACAGGTAAATAGTGACTCCCCTTGTGTCGAGAACAAATCGGGGAAAAGAACAGTGAACAGTGACTAAGTGAAGAACAGTGCAGTTACCAATAGCCCAAAAGAACTCAGTGTCGGCAGGACAGAGAATGAACCTTAGAGTAATTATCCAAGTCCCCCCAATACATAAGGCTAGGGTGCGCGGGCCGCTCAAAAGCCTGAGTGTTCTTTTTTTCTTTTTTTCTTTTTGTTTTTGCCTATCGACCATTGAGGCCGGAGCCCCTGGTCATTAAGGCAAAATTATATATATGTATATACATTGACATATATATACATATATATACGAACATATATATACATACATACATACACACATCCATGCATATGAACACACACACTTTCATGCACACGTACAGACGTCGGAATAAGTTCGTTTCCTTTTCCTTGGACTAAGGTGTTTGTAACACTGCTCGATGGAGAGGTGTCTCCTTCTCCTCCCTTCCTCATAGTCCCACACTCCCACCAAACCCCCTCACTTTTCTCTCCGACCCCATAACCCCATCCGGTACCCTCCATACTCTCGCTCACAGCCAGCTAGGGGTTTCTGTAGTTCAAGCACCTCTAATTACGTGTAGTTCGAACAACTAATAAAGTCACCAGGTTTATATATATTATAAACCAAGTTAGGCAAAGGTGTACTACAAAGTGTGTGTGTGTGAAAGGGAGAGAGAGAGAGAGAGAGAGAGAGAGAGAGAGAGAGAGAGAGAGTTAAAAGACGGGGAGCAACAGGCGGAAAGGGAGAGCGAGTGGAAACCTGAGGAATGAGAGGACAGTTACGGAGAAAATAAGAAGGGGAGAGGCAAGGAGAGAACAACGAGAGCTAAGAAAAGAGACAGGGTGTGAGAAGAAGAGACAGAGGTGAAATGAGATACAAGCAGTGTGAAAGGGAAAGAGAAAAGGGAGATGTGAATAGAAAGGCCGGGAGACAGGGAAGTAGAGACAAAAGGGGAGACAGCTGTGAGAAAATGGGAATGGAGCAAACACAGAAATAGGGATAACAAAAGGAGAAAGTGGGAAAGACAGCTACGGAACGGAATACTGAGAACGTTAATGAGAAAAATTAGAAAAGGAGGCAAGGTAACAGACAGGAGGAGGAAAGTGTGTTATTCTGGCAAGGACGCAGGGAAAAAACTAAGCAGGATAAGACGAAAGCATTGAGGCTGAGTAAAACGAATGACATTCAAGTAAAAAGGGAGGGAGAGAAACAGAGAAATTAGAGAAATTTGTGGAAAGTAGAGATTAAGGGTGGGAAGAAAATAGGTTAATTTTTAGGGCAAGAAAGAGGAGGGGGACCTTAAGAAGGGAAGGCAAAGGGAGGGAGAGGGAGGGAGGGAGGGAAAGACAGTGGGAAGAGCGGAATGGAAAAAGAGATTTCAGGTGACGGAGAGACGGAGAGAGGAGAGAGAAAAAGAGCGTGAAGTTATTATTGGGGAAAGAAAAC